>NW_025764501.1:0-112394 GCF_021365365.1 Ilyonectria robusta
GCCCCGGTCGCAGTAGTCATTGCAGTGCTGGTCCTGACGGTTATCGAGTCAGCTACAGCCGCCGCCTTCTTCCTCCCAGCCCGTTTTCTCGTCGTCATAGTCGGATATCAATTAAAGAGGCGGCAGCTGATGCAATCCATCGCATACGAGGTCTTCAGAGAGAATAGGCCAGCCTAGACGGGCCTGGGGTCTGCAGAGATATATAAATCATCTTCAGGCCGGGCCGGCCTTCCAGCGCCTTCCAGCGCCAGATCAGCAGGACCGGGGCACCCCAGGTGCCCCGGAGGCTCTGGAGGGCGCTGGAGGCCCCTGGAGCTCCCTGAAGTTATAGGGGCCGATCAGCGAGGGAGCATGGATATTCGCGAATATCCACGGTCATCCGGGTGGCCAGCGCGGGGGGCCCGATGTGGATATACCGGGATACCATTGGCCGGGCGCCGCAGGCGCGCGGGGGGCCTGGATCAGCCGGTGGGCGCCACGCCTCGCCGCGGCGCCGCTGTGGGATCAGCGACGGCTCCGCGGCGCTGTGGATACCATCATCTATTTGGCCCTTCATCGCGTTAACCGAAAGGAAAAGATGGAGCGTCAAACAAATCATCAATTCGATCCATTCCATCCAAAGTACGATGATTCCGATGGTGACGATGCCGATCTTGGTAATATTGATTGGGACGACCCAGCCAGCTTTATGGCAGCCATGGGCGGGCCTATTCCAACCTCTCTCTCTCCCGCTGCGGTCCGTCGAGAGGCAACACAAAGGTTAAGAAACCTTTTTTCCAGTTACGAAATTTTGGTTAAGATACTCGCGCGTCACGAAGAGACCATTCAAAAGCGATGGACCAAGAAGACCCGACAACAGAGACTTCGGATTCTCCTCAAAGCCTGGCCAGATATGCCAACCTCGCACCGCCCTGATTTCGAGGCTTTCACCAAAGAGTCACCAGAGCAGCGAGAAAGAGGCACTCAGCATGCTGATAGTTTTATGTGGCCCTACATCAATCAGGAAGATCTTTCACAGACAAGACTACTACTATTGTTACTCAACGCTAGAGGTCATAACCCTCCCTCCGCTTTCGCCGGCGCCGACAACGACGCAATGCACCTAGGCAAGGTGTCCAGAGCCATAGTTCCGATATTTCTCAATGAACACATCATGGTCCTCAACGGTGCGGACTCCGCAGAAGAATACGGCAAGCTATTGGCATGGGAGGATCATGAGGATGCCTTCGAGTGGATGCATACCCGAAAGCAATATATTCCGGGTGAGGGTCTCGTAGTTTTACAGGCCCAAGAACGACTCTTGGGGTTTCTTGTCGAGTGCTGCCAGGAGCTGCTCCACGATATCCCGGCTGATATCATGACGAGCGACTCATTTCCCATTCAACCAGCGCCGCCAATGAAGTCAGAAAGCGAGTCGCTTAGGTTTGAGTCCCTAGCAGTAATAGCGGCAGAAGCACCATACCGGCTTCCGGCACAGCTCGACCTTAGCCGAATTGAATCGCTTCTTGGGGCCAGAGCGTCAGCTGCAGAGGATCATCTGTGGACTCTCCGGGAAGATCCGTCATACTTCGCTCAGCAGCTTCTGGAGACGAGGGACCATCGACAAGAGATGATGAAGGATACCTTGGGCCACCCCCACCCTACTACCAGAAGAAATTGTGACACCATCCTTTGGGCACGCGTCATCGGAAATGTCCTCACAGATGCTTATCTGGCACTTGAACTCTTCTCTGAACTGCATCGACAGACACGAGAACTACAATTGCTTCAGCAAAAGTATGCGACGACAATATCTCCCTCAAAAGACTTGCCAAAGGATTATCTACTTGCCCTGCTCAAGTTCCGCTACTACCTCAACCAGGGTGCAAAGGGGCCTCTCAATCTCCTGAAAGTCGTCGTCGTAGCCTCGCCGCCGATGCGCAAGTTCTACGTGCGCGAACCTAGCGATGACATCAATTCGACAAAAATTGCAATCAAATCCAAGCCCGGGCAAAAGATGACTAAAGTCGAGGGTCGCCTTATCTGGCTCCTTCGTACATTGTGGGAAGATGATAAAGACCTCTTCTTCGCCGGCCTGCCGTTGGTAGTAGACGAGCTAGAGCGACTGCTTCGAGCAGAGCCACCAGCGCAAGAGCTTGTGTCTGGCTACGTCATGCGAGTGATTGGTGACATTTCCATCATCGCTCAATGCTTGAGGCAACTGAACCTCTATCAGCCATGGGCTCAAAACTTTGAAAACGCCGCTGTAGACTGGGAGGATGATATTGAGAACAGCTTTACCCAGGCAACCAAGCCCTGGGGACAGATCCTTGCTGCGCTAAGGGAACAAAATCTGATCATCGTCGCGAAATTGGGTGAGCCGTCTCCAGGGAAGTTCACTTATCCCATTAGCAAGCGCCGAACGAGGGAAAATGTGGACGCCCTGCGACTAGCCGAGCTCAATCTAGACAAGGTCTGGATCCAAGCTGATCGAGTCATGTATGCTGCTGAAATCAACTTGGACGGCTCATCCATCCAACGCCTCCTTTCACAGCCCCGCATGTTGCGGAGAACCCCAGAGTGGATTGAACCGACAGTGAAGGTCAAAGAGGAACAAGTCTCAGATCCCGATTCAGATGCGCTGATTGAGCCATTCTCTACTCTGTTTTCCGGTCTTTCACAGGTCAGTGCTGGAAAAATCACGAGGAGTCACCTCTCTCCTCCCATTGAGCCTAAAGTGAAAGTAAAGACAAGAGGAACGACATCCAAACCACAGATCGATTCCACTGAAGCTTCGACAACGACTGGACATAGCCCTGGCGACACCCAAAGCAGCTTCCCGGTTGACTCCCGTGCACTAAAGGTTTTTCGTACCCTCTTTTTCAACCCGACGATGACATCAACGCCTGCTGAAGTCCCATGGAAAGATTTTCTTCACGCGATGATCTCGGCCGGTTTCAAGGTTGAGAAGTTATATGGGTCTGTTTGGCAGTTCTCCCCGACGAATTTAGATGTTGAGCGAAGTATTCACTTCCATGAACCCCATCCTAAGGGAAAGTTGGCCTTTGAGGTTGCAAGACGGTATGGACGGAGGCTTGGCCGGGCGTATGGATGGTTTGGGGGCATGTTCGTCTTGAAAGAAAAATAGCCAAAAAATAGATGGAGGGCGGCCTCCAAGGTGGTACAAACTCCATTGGTGACGCCGACATCGACGATCTGCTTGCTCGGCAGTGTGACATAGAAATTCCCATTCCGATACAACATGAATACCCGGTCACACAAAATCCTCGGATGTTTGTTGAGGTTGGTCCCACTAGAGGATTCGTAGAGCTAGGACTTCTTGCCGCCTCCAGCTATTCGCTCAACGATCTGCAGAGCATGGCACTACAACTTGTGTGCCGCTTCTTGGACAAGTATATCGCCAACCCTGACTCCGCCGGCCAACATCTTCAGTATGTCGGAGGTCCAGGTGGTACTGGAAAATCGAGGATTGTCGATGCCTTGCGGGACGTGTTCACTGCCAGAGGTCACCCGCATCACCTCCATATTACCGGTACATCAGGCAGTGCTGCCGCCCAGATCGGCGGCACCACACTTCACTCCGCCTTAGGACTAGACACCCACCGTTCTTACAACAAAAAATAGCCTCCAACATTCTCGGAAGCAAAGAAATGGATGTGGAAGCAGAAGTTGGCTCTCGTGATCGACGAAGTGAGCATGCTCGGGGGGGCCACTCTGTTTAATGCTAGCTGCCATCTTCAGGCCCTCCGCGACGGCCCCGATAAGCTATTTGGCAGTATTCCCGTTGTTCTCTTGATGGGGGATTTCTATCAGTTTGCCCCCGTGCTAGAAACAAGCCTCCTGGTGGACCGAATGGTGGATCTCGCTTATACGGCCTCCCTAGGACAGGCAACTATTTCTCACCACCGCGGCCACAGTCTGTGGCTATTGTTCAAGACTGTTATTCTCCTTGAGGAACAAGTCCGCGCCCGAGACGATCCACAACTAGGCGCCCTTTTGGACAGAATACGGGCTGGAACCCAGACAATGGAAGACCTTGACCTACTCAACACCAAACTCGTGGACCGCTCCCAAATCACCTTCAAAGATGGCTTGCGCGCTATAACACCGCTCAACCGTAACCGATGGAGCCTCAACACGGAAGCCGTGTTCGACTGGGCCCGCTTTCACAGGAGACATATCTCGGTCTTCGTCTCAACCCACGCTTGGCGCAGTCGGGCGTTATCCCAGCAGGAGGTGGCCCAGACCATCGAACAAGGCGACAACTCCAACTGCAAGATCGCTGGGGTCTTCTTCTACGCCCAGGGGATGCCTGTAGTTGTCAACAAAAATACATACACCGGATTGAAAGTTGTGAACGGGGCGGAGTTTACCGCTGCGGACGTCATTCCCGATCCGAAATCCCCGGGCTACCATCTTGCGGACGACGTTACCATCCACTTTGGTCCGCCACTTGGCATACTGTTAGAGTCGCAAGAGACTAAGGATTTAGTGATCCCGGCCCTCCCAACCGGCACCGTGCTCATCCGACCTATCACGCATACCCTCGATCCAGCCAACTCCCACTACAGGTTCCTGTCGGGGAAATGCTCGCGGCGGGGATTGCCGGTTGTCCCTGCATTTGCCCTTACTGACTATAAAGCTCAAGGCAAAACGTTTCTGGACGTGCTCTTAGAGCTGCGTGGAAACCGTATCACAAATGGTCAGCCTTCGAAATGCGACTTTACTAGTCTCTATGTGCAGCTATCCAGGTGTAGGACACTACAAGGAATCAAGCTTCTCAGTCCCCTACGACACCAAGATTTCATTGGGAATAAGCTGGACCAGAGTATTGTTGATGGCATGCAGAGGTTGACAGATCTAGCAGCAGAAACGAGCCGGATATTTGAAAGTCAGCAAAGCCATGCGTAGGACAGCGTGAGATACCATCCAAAAGATCGCCCAACGGCGAGACACAACGTTTCTGTTATTCAGGACACACGCCTAGGGCAAATTACGACCCCTACATCTCATAAGGCGACCTCACCGCCCGCCAATCGTCCGGATCCTTCTCGCCTCCGCCTTCTCGGCGCGCCTTCTCCCTCACCGAAGAGGTCCAGAATGTGGTCGCAGTACATCCACACGCCCTCAAGATGGTGCGGCAGCAACGGCTTCATGTCCTTGCGCGCGACCACCACGGTGCCGACATATGACCGCCACTCCGGCGGCGCAAACCCGGACTCGGCGTCGATATTGAGATACGTGGCGATCTGGTTGTCGAGGTCGGCCCGGTTTGCGGACTGACTGCCTACGCGGTAGAGGACCAGCGGGACGTCGATGAGTCCTGGGACAGGAGGCACGGGCAGTGAGAAGACGGGATGATCTGCCTGGATCGTCGTAGCGGACCAAGGCGCGAATTTCAGTCTCTCAACGTCGCACCGGACGATGACGGCTTGGATGGACCCTGACGCGCTATGAGTTGCCGTCGATGCCGGTGCAGCCGACTGTGAGGTGGCTGGAGCAGGCGCAGGGTTTGCTTCGACTGGAGGCACCTGCTCAGTGGGGGTTTGTGGCTCGGAATCGGTGTCTATGTTGTCCCATTTGGAGTAATCGATTGGCGCCATGGAGAGTGGCTCAGTACTACAACCTGAGGAAGATTAGTCGGTCAAAGAAATAAAGATAAGGATATCATATAAATTTGCTATTTCGGAAGCTTTCAAGTTTGTTAGGGTTAGGAGAATTGATGAGTCAAGTTCTTTCTTAAAAGTTCCCATGGTATCGAATCCCTACGCACACGTCAGATAAGGTTCTGGGCTGTAAGCCACAGTGATGCGAAACGAAAACCTTCGTCCTTTACTGACCTCCCAAAGGACCACCTAACGCCGTATACCCTCAATCAATATACCGAGCCGTCATCGAAGAGCCATAGGTAAATCAGAGGATCCGAGGGACGTTCCGAAAGGCATTGGCGGGCCCGCAGGGACCGGTCTCCTGTTGAGGACGGGAGCATAAGGTCTCCTTTCTCACGTGATGTTACATATAATGCCAGTCTTAAGCACCAGGCCCAAGACTGGTTCTTCACGTATCAGAGCCCCGCGTAATCGAGATTGTGACCATCCAGCACAACCCAGAAACTGGCGACATTGACGACTATGCCAGGCTTCAGTTGTTTGGTAGCATTTCTTCCTGGCTCATGTCGGATCATAGCTGGAGACCTGCAGACTCGAGGCCAGAGAGCCCCAGAAACTCATTCCGGCAGCTCCCTGATGAGAATGCGTATCCTATTGCTCTTTCCATATGCTCAGAGTCTCGGACGCACACACTGAAGAGCTTCTATCGGATGCGCCATTACAATCACCCTGGCTGGTCTTTCTTCAACCCGACGTGCGATATTCTTTGGCTTTCGAGCAGGAGGATGTGACAGAATTAAGTACGTCTTATGGCCGACAACTGGCCGACGTCCAGAATGTGATTCTGAGTGTGAATGGGTGGAGTGAAATCGCAGATCTCGAGATCTTGCGTCTTCTTGGTGGCGTCAATATCATCCAGATACTCCTCGGCGTCAACCAAACGCCAACAGACGTTCTTCAACTCCAGCACAGGGTCCAACTCCAATTTGGGGACGACGAAAGGTGGTGCTTTGTGTTTCGGTTTATGGACCGGCTGTACAATCCCTGTGGTGAAGTCGCAGTAGGGAGAATCAGGCATTAGGGAAGGCGGCGTCCGGGGCCAAGGACGAAGCCACTCGGGATTCCACTACGAAGCACTCTCCATATCTTCCGGCAACCTCATGTACTCCGTGCTTGATTGAGAGCGAGGTCTGTGTGTCATCAACGTTAATATAGCTATTGCGATGGAACGAGTATAGTACTTAAGTATATACGAGGTGGACCTGTTATTGTTACATTGTGATGACCATTGTCGCGTCAAAGCTGTGAGCATCTCTCTTTTCTTTGTCTGCATTCTCCGATGCGCTGCCCTTCCCACTTTGTTCGGTTGCGTTTGTAGCACCTAGACCCCCTCGTGTAATCTCTTGCTTCGTGTTCATACTGCTAAATCAGCCCTTAACTTGTGGTCTCTGAAGGTTGAACTTGGCTGACAGACCATCTTCGACCAGCCTGGCAGTGTGACTTCTCATGAAGTCAGTCTGGCGACGCCTGCACTCTTGTGCTACGACGTGTTCGACTCTTGGATGTGTGATCCTGGGTACTTGAACGCGGACTGCGTTGCCGCTTAGACCGGGTCTCATGAGAGTTGAAGCTCGACGTGAAGCTTGTGGTAAAGCTCATCGACGGATCGTTAATGTCCAGCGCCACAGACGCTTGACTTGGATCTTTCGAATCGTCATCCGGATGGAGATAATGGGAAGGGGCAAGCGCTTCGTTGCTGTCCGCGGCTGTGGTAGAGTCGTCGGTGTTAGCATCACAGACGTCTTGATATGCAACGTAGCCCACACAATCCACAAATTCGTCAGAATTCGAGTCCTCCTAATGCTGTCTCAGTTGTGGTGACGAGGTTCTTTCTCTTGAGCAGCCGCCGTCCCTACTAGAGACGCTCTGGCGTTCGCAGCCTCGACGAAGTTGTCTCGGTGCCGTTGAGCCAAGTCCCTGGCGTTTCTGAATGCGGTAGCTCTGCGCTGAAAGGTATCGATATTGCCGGTCATTCCCCAAGTGTCAATCTGGGTCATGTGGTACTCTGGCCGGTCCCCATCCGTGGTCGGCGCGGTGACGTGGTGGGCGTACATCTGAAGCGAGCCGATTCCGGCGTGGTAGGTCGAGCTGCGAGACGGTGGCTGGCTTGCTATATCATAGACGCCAGCATCTACACGTTGTTTTCTCGTTTCGTGTCTCCATGCCCATCCTGAGCCTGAGCCGCCATCTCCTCTTCAAGGTGGCTAGCTGGCATCAACTCACCAGCCTTCTTATCTCGCTTCTTATCTCGCAAATGCTGGCTAGCGTCATCAACGTTGCTAGAGCTTGGTACGGGAGATGATGGATATGGTATATTTTCCCGGAGGGGGTGTTCGCTGCCAGTATTCACGGAGCCGACGTTGGAGGGCTTATTAGCCTGCGAGAGGGCAAAGTCACCCGAATCGAAATACTTTCTTCCCTGGTATTGATGACTGAATTAGCTTGATTCTAGCCGGCCGGCTAACAGTACTTAAGAGTATTTCTCTACCTCTAACTGGTGATGGAGAAGGTTTCCTCTGGTTGGTATCGTTCCGTACCTCCGCAGGAGGCGCTTATCCTTTTCAGTAGGGGGCTCGGCCTTTTTTGGGGGATCCATATCTGCAATCCCGTGTGTGAGTTAGAAATTATTACAGGAAAGCGATGACGAGGCAGGCCGTTTTAAGCATACCAGGAGGCGACCGTCGTCATCCTTTCGTAAGACCCCGCAATATCCTAGACACACGTGACGGAAAAGGGAGGGGTTAATACTAGCAGATTATGCATTGCAAGCGGATGCGTGGCGCAGATTACGCGTGTCAACAGGAGCCATCATGCTACAAACCGTGAACTTCAACCTGGGGAGCTCTGATCTGGTTTCTCCCACACCTACCTTCCACCGAGTATAACATACTTTTCCGTTTTTCCGTGTGGCACGTTTCTATAATCACGAATATCGCACGAGATTCGTCATCTCGAGTCTGATTCCTGCCCTTACGGACAGCAGATTTGCCCAAAGTTTATGCTCGATTCGAGGGGGTATCAGACTGATGATATAGTTGAAGAGACTCTACGGCCCCAACACATGCGGGAGAATCACGGGTATAAAGTACTGACGAAGGATGTGAGATTCCGTGGTTTGAAATGAAAATAATCATCCAGATCCAGTCAAAAGATACCTAGTCAATCTTTCTCCTCCTTGTGATCCCCAACTCAATGAACACACGATTTAGCTTCCGTGCGAATTTCTATCTCTCAAGAACGTTTTCGTTTGGTTCCCGCCCGAGCCCCATTGGTTGGCCGAATCGAGTTGGCTAAAGTGATTGTGGTTTGCGACGGTCCTGAAGCAAGTGTAGCCGTGGCCGAAGATGTCAAGGCCATGGGTTGGGCTGTCCTTCGACAATGAAGGTGACGACTCATCTGGCTTTCCGAGTGGCTGCCTCTAAACTCGACCTGTTTGGCGAGCTGTTTGGCAGGTAAACTCTCTTTAGGGCGTACTCCCTCATTATATGCAGTTTCATTCCCACACTCCGCCGTCTCTAAAGTCTTGGAATCGGGCATCGTCGACGTGTCATCACCAGGTCGCGTCATTTCTTCGCCACGGTCGACATGTGAGCTAGATTCTTGAGGTGGAAAGCGCGCAGGCTCTGAAGAGGGAAAGAGCACCGCCGGGGCCACGGTATTCACAGATTCATTCCACTCAACAGGCCGGTCTCTCGCTGGAGTGCCGGATAAGCCGGGCGGGAGTATCGAGGATAACGGAGAGGGCCGCCACCTTGTACCGCTGGGGTCGTACGTTCTGGTGCGCTCATACTCCTTGTCTGGTAAATGGGGCATGAGCTCAGTGCTGCTGGTGACAGGAGTAGAGGCATGACACACCGGATGCCAAAGGTGGTCGGCGGGGAGGTAAGAAGCGAAGTAGCGAACAAGGGAGTCGAAGGAATTTGTACGAAAGAGTTGGACAGCATGTTGCCACTGAGGCGAACTGACAAGACTTGGGTTTGCGATGATCTCCAGACTCGCAGATTCAAGAGCGTCGTTCAATTCGCGGAGGCGTTGTTGCCTGCGATTATTGGCCAAATGATGAAATTCGGTAGCGGAGTTGGCCTCGTGGGAGATTTCGAAGATATCGTGGTGGAAGGCATCAGGGTCTTGAATGGGGGATGAATAGGTGTTATACTGGTCGTGAAGCTTGGTGAATAAGTCCCCTCTCTTCATGTCGAACTTCCAGGCCGGCCATGCCCAGGATGGGTCATCCATGTCGTACGGATCACGTGTTATATTGATAAGATCTGCGCGAGGTTGAAAATAACCAGTTTGTAAATGGCAGGATAATGGAAAATAAAACCACTACCAGAGAGGATGAGAGGGAAATCTTTGCAAAAGAAAGTGGGCATGGGCGTCGCAACTTTTGGCTGTGGCAGCGCGTCGATCCACATTGCCTGGCTGAAATCAGGTTATCCCGCCACCCACTACTGCCTTTCAACGGAACCCATGACTTTAGACCCCTGTGCAAGTCAGTTGTTAGATATCCATCCAGTCATGCATGTACAAAGGATCTATGCACCTAATGAATGCCCAGGCGTGCGGGGGTAGAATAAGAGACGCACTTCCGGCCGAACCAAGCAAGAAGAGGAGAACAACAGAACAGGGCAGACAATGATCAATAAGAATCATCAGTTTTGCTTTATAATCTACTGTATTGACCCCTTATTCACTCAAGATACACCCCGCGTATGTATGTATGTATGTATAATTTTCGTCCGAGGGGCCGCGAGGCCCGTAAAAGTCCCCTAATCTAATGGGGGACAGGACGTGATGGGCTAAACTATCTACAATTGCTGCTGCATTGGACCTTACTCAGACCATCTGCAAGGCCTCTTAGCTCGGAGCTATATGCATGCTCAATCCCTCCAAAAGGCACTTTTCTACTCGTAACCCACCCTACAGTAGTTTCCGCTAAAGCACGTCACACAGGACATCAACACAGTTGATCCTAGCAAAGCTTGTGCAGCAGCGCCTCCATCTAGCTCATCCAGCATGGCATCCGCTCAAAGGCGCATTGTTTCAAGAGGGTATCCCGTCAGCGGAACCGTCCCTCACCCAGTCAAGAATTCTCTTGCACAGATAGATCAAGTAGCCATCGACAACCTCGGGTGGGAGGGCTATGTCATCTAAGGTCGCCAGTAGCTGCAACCAAAGCTGTGCATTCTTAGGGAAAACCCTCGCAGGAGGAAAACCCAAGGCAACTGGGACGCTGTTGCAGAGGAGGCGATTGCCTCGATCCGCGGTCTCGAGGCAAGCTTTGTACCATTTTGACCCAGCGGTTTGTGTATGGTGTCTCGAAGCAGTGGGACAAGTTGTCGGGCCTGGTGGCGGTCCGGGTAGCAGCCGAAGCTACAAAAAGAAAGGAGGTTCTCTGGGCAGCGCGCAGCTGCAGAGGTCGGTTGGGGCGGCTAAAAGTCGCAGATGAAGTTGAGGGCGCGAAGCCCGGAATTTCGAGCAGCCAGAGCTGCAGAAGGGAATGGGTCGGGCCACAGAAGCCCGAGAGGTCGAGGGCACGAGGCCGAGAGTGTCAAGGCGGCATGGTCACACGGGTGGCTCTGGGCAGCCGAAGCTGCAGAGGGTTGTCGAGGCGGCAGGGCCGCGGAAGATCACGTCGATCGGACTCGCAAACGTCGGTAGGGCGGAGGGCCAGCAGGATCCAGGGCCTCGCAAGGCACCCAACCTTGCGAGAGCCTGGAACCGGCTGGTTTGTTTGGTGCCAGAACAGTATCTCCTGGCTGTCGCTACAGCTCACAAGAAGGTCAACTCTCCTAATTCCTTTGGATTGTGACCTGCTAAGACCCTGTTAGGTCCTAGCTGCAAAGCTGCGGGTGGTGGCCTGTAAAAATAACACCTGCCCTAACGCAGTGCTAGCAGTAGCCGCGAGGGGGAAATTTTTACAGGGAGAGTTGCACCACACCCCGCGTATCTAACACAGTCAATACCGTTGGCTCCTATGAAAAATATAAGGTTCCCACTCCTGTACCAATACACGATAAGCCAAATAACTATTCTACCTGGTTTCTCAAACCGGGCTTCGGCCCCGAGCTGCGATTCTTCCGATTAGATCTCTAAAATATGATGTAGTATTCATATTGGGTATGACAAGGAATGTGAGGAATGAGTGATTGGTAGTCAGCTGGGGGAGAATTTCTTGGACAGATTACATGCGGGATCGGGATGGGCCTAGTAGAGTTGGATCATGTAACTGCACTTTGTAACATAGCCTGCTTCGTTCAACATCTATCTCCAGAATGAGTGGAAGCTGAAACATACGATTTTGATGCGTACTAAGGAGCAACAGTTTGGTTTATATATCGTACGCACATAATTTTTTAGGAAGCGGCAAGTGGTGATGCAGACCAATGTCGAGACTAGATGATTGTTTTGTCCTGAGTGGTTAGTACACTGGATAAATCTGGTCAATTGAAGAATGTTAGCTGCGCCATTCGCTTATTATTACAGCCTGGAATTATCCAGTATATAACCTAACAAAGAATTATCACAATATATGCAACTAAAGAGGAAGGCACTGCTCAAGACAGCCCCTTGTGGAATGGAGCAGTGACTAATTAGGCTCCAAGTCAAAGAGCACTAAGGAGCAAGGCCTACGTCACGACTTGGCAAAATGCTCGCACCACCATCGAGGCTTTGGTTCCGATCGGACATGCAGTCAAGCCACGCTAAGCCTTTTACTTTGCTGTGACGGTTAAAGCACACTCTACCGTTCAGTGGACATGTCACTAAAGTTTAGCGAGCTATCCGCTACAGTTTAGTGAGTACTCCACTGCAGTTTAGTGGACAGTTATGATCATTTAGTGAAGATACTTGTTAAAAAATTTAAGGTGCTATAAAATTAGTTGCTTTAGCGCTGTAAATTAGCGGATCTTGATACAGCTGTTTGTATAATCTTTAGAAAGTAAGTGTCAGAAAGTGTGTATTCTGTTGTTGTCCTGCCCTGTTTCTTGAGGGTTCAAGGCAGGCTATATATGGATTTGGCAATAGGTGGCAAATTTCATCTCTGATGGCGATATCCGTGTCAGCTTTTCCAGGTGTTTCTAGGAGCTTCCTTTTGCCACTATTCAACACATTTTTATCTTCCACAGTGTTCCAGCGCTATTACAGCAGTGTTACATCTGCGTCTTATCTGACAGTAAGTTACTTAAAGTACCTGTTGGGTGCTGGCTACACAGCAGTGGGTGCTGTACACACGGTCCCTAAAAAATTACACGTGACCCTTGGTACAGTTGGCTGGGGTTTGTTGTGGAGCCCTCGCCAAATTGGGCATGCGCTGCGGTCGTTCAAGCTTCTTGACAGGGATGTCCGGCAACACGCGAGATATATAGTGGCGACATCATCCCAATTTCACTGCCATTGCGCTGCGTTGTCTTGGGTTCCGCCACTGGAGCACTGTCGCCTCGTTCACCCCTTTTTCTGCACGCCGTCGAGCCAGAACACCGCAGCGTGAACTGAGAGCAAGGTTGGTCAATCGGCTCCATTGTTCTTCAATCACTTATGGACATTGTTTTTGACAGTCGTAGTTCCGTTACGGCATCCACTCAAGGAATTTGGCGTGCTCCAGGGTGTACCAGCAGGCGCCATTTATCGGACCGCAATCACACACAAGGTCTCGAGCTCGGGAACCTCCAGCATCGTTCCTCTGATACCACGCATCGATACCGTCGTCCTACACCGGCGAAGTCGCCTATTGAAGACACGCAGGTCTTCGACGTATCTCCCCCTTGGAGTCACTAGCGATGGTTTTGCAGCTACCACCCCAATTGATCCTACGTATCGCAGGATTTCTTCAATCCGAAAATGGTATCAATACCCTTGCTCACACAAGCCGCACGGTGCATCAGATGCTCAATTACTTTCTCTACCAATACAATGCTCAGAAATCGGAAGGGTCAGCACTCACATGGGCTGCTAGGAACGGACAAACTCAAACCGCATGTATGGCGATTAGCGCAGGCGCCACACCATTAGACGAGGCACTTGGCTTAGCCGCGGGCTTTGGACATGCCAATGCGGTCAAGCTGCTTGTTTCTACAGATGGGGTGGAAGTAAATTGCAAAGACAGCCAAGGCCAGACACTACTATCACGGGCAGCTTCTAAGGGCCATGAGTTTGTTGTCAGGCTGCTGATGGAGTCTGACGGCCTTCTTGTCAACTCCAGAAATTATGAATTTGGAAGAACGCCTTTGTGTCTTGCTTCTCAATATGGGCACACTTCTGTCGTCAGGTTGCTCCTTGCGTCTGCGAAAACAGATGCCGACTTGAGTGACAACAGTGGATGGACACCACTATCTCTAGCTGCATGCCACGGTCATGTCTTGATAGTGAAGCTACTCCTGGAATCAGGCAGAGTCGACGTCAACTCAATGAATGAAGAGGGACAACCGCACTATCGTGCGCGGCTGAGTGTGGTTATGACTCCATCGTTGGCCTACTCATGAGTTCAAGTCTCACAAAAGTGGACGTCAACTCGGTGGATGAATATGGAATGACTCCTATGGGATACGCTGCAGCACGTGGTCGTGAGTCCATCGTGAGGCTCCTGTTGGAGTCCGGGCGAACAAAGGTGAATTTGAAAGATGCTCATGGAAACAGTCCGCTAGCCCTCGCGGCAAGAGAGGGTCATGAACCCGTCGTCAGGCTACTTCTCGATCGTACGAAGTCGACATCGATGCACAAAATACAAACGGGCAAACGGCAGTATTGAACACGTCTGAGCACGGGTATGATGCCATCACCAAGCTGATTTTGGACGCGAATAAAGCTCGCCTTGATCCAGCATGCATAGGGTCTACGGCACTACCACCCTTGCCGTGGAATGAGGAATTTGACGACAACCCTTCGTTTAGTCCAACCCCACTAGCCCACGCTTCCATGTTTGGTCATGAATCCGTCGTCAAGCTACTTTTGCAGTCCAGTGGTGCAGATAGTAACTGTCAGGACGGATTTCTGAAGCGAACCCCGTTATCATGGGCTGCGGAGTATGGGCATAGTGGCATAGTTGGTCTATTCTTAGAGCCAAGTCGAGCGAATGTCAATTCGAAAGACGACATTGGCTTCACACCGCTATTATACGCTGCAGCAAGGGGACACGACTCAATAGTTGATTTGTTGCTGAAGTCGGGAGCGCCGAAGTCAATCTCATTCAGCTAGGACCTCTAGGTCAGCTAGGACTTCATCACGGTCTCTAGGATGACAAGACCATATAGATATATAGAGGCTTTCTAGAGCCCCATTCTAGCTAGAAATCAAGAGCTTCCACACACATCTCAATGCACCATTCTTCATCAGATGCAATAGATAATAGCCTCACTACCTTTTGACTCGGAGTCGCGGTACTATTACGCTTGAACTAGGCGCGATGAGGGCGACTACGGATTCCTTAGAATTACACTGTTGTTACTCAATGTAGCTCTTCGATAATATTGAGGTTTGGTACAGTCTGAGACACATTTGGATATTGGCAAGTAGACGAAAAGACAAGCTTCTCCTGGAAGCAGTGCTGTCAGCAAGCCAAGTTGGGCTTACAGAATCATGTGTGGGTCTCTCTTACGGAATGGTTCGACAGGAACAAGGCACTTTGTTACAAGAAGCTCGGCTAAAAGCATTTCTCAGAAGCACCCGGCGAAATCTAAATACATTCCCTCCTCAAACGTCAATGCACTTGACTCTGGTCCTTCAGGGCAGATGGAGGTTGCTAGCTAGGGAGGCGATCTGTATTGTTTCTAGTTATCGTTTCACACCGTTTTTTACATCCTATCTCATGTGCTATCCACTTCGTTGAGCCCACCCCGTGTCGCAAGTTAGTGACGTGAACATCTCTCATCGGGCCCCTAGCACTAACATGCAGTTATCTTTCAACACAGAACCTCCTGACAATATCCACCAACCTTCCTCTCCTACTACTCGTATCAAAAACTTGTCCGTGATCCAAATCTTGAAACCATAGCACGTCCAGCCCATCGCCCTTCCATATTCCATCTTCCCAGTGACTAGTTTCTAATATCCAATTATCTGCGCCTGTCAAGTACGCCCCAATTGCTTTCGTGTCAATTACTATGTCGCTGCTAGCTAGCACAACAGTCACGCGATGCCCCTGGATGTCTTCCTTCCACAAGACGTTATCAGCCCAGAAGAAGCGGCGAAATAATGTATGCGAGACACCCATGTCCTTGGAGCCGAAGTAAGAGAGCAGATGTTCATTAGCCTGGGCTGGCTTCCGACAGATCTTAGTGTCGAGGAGGTTAGTTGGGATTGCGAACAAGGATGCAAAGAAAACTTTACAAAGTTGTATGCTACATCAGGGAGATGTAGCAGGAAAGACACTGGATCAACAAACACAATCGGTCCAATCTTCTGCGCAATCTGTGGAGTGTGAAGGAGATGCGCAGCAACCACGCTTCCGTACCTTCATAGGGCAGAAATTAGTACAGGACAATGACTAGACATAAATCGAGAGAAAGGGAGAGGGGTACCCACGAGTGTGATACGAGGACAATCCTACTCCACCCATGTGCCTTTAATATACGATTAATCTCCTCGCACATCTCATCTTTCAACAGTGCCTCGGCTGTAATCCTGGAGCTTATAGGCATGATCTCTATGGCAATGATCCCCACCTGTCCGTCCGACGGATCCTTGGCATCCGCGGCACTAAGATCGCCCAAGAAATTGATATATGGGTAGAGTCCAATGCCGATGCCGTGGATGAACAGAATGGGGAGTTTCGTTGTAGACATATGCGGCCGGTACCAGTACGTGAGGGTTTTCGCAGGGGAGCGATACGTGGATAAGAGAGTGAGAGGACGCAAAGGAAAAATAGCGAGAAACGATGTGCGGTAGAAGTCGAAGGAGTGATAGTGCATATAGGCGGACGTTATAGTATCAACGACAAACACACACTATAGCATGAAGTTAGGAACCTGACTCTTACTACTGAGGGATAAGCCCATGCGTATCTTGCTCTGGAAACTCACCAGATACCAAGTCAAACTGCGGTGTAACATCTCGACCTTATCAAGCGTCAATCTAAGGCACTGAACGTTGCCGTGCCCGGGTTCCAGCTTCCTCCCTAGCAGCTTCTCCATCTCTCCAGCGTACTCCTCCAGCTCCTCGTCGTGTGCCAGGTCAGAATCTCCAGTGTTCAAGAACGCCCATCGGAAGAAGTCCTTGACGTTTTCCCGCTTGATCTCCGCAGGTGGCGCATTTCGGAACCATTTCTGCAAGTACTGGTCCGGATCTGGGATATTTCTGTGGCAGCGCCAGAACAGATTCCGGCGATCTTCGCGAGACGCAGTTGTGGGATGAGTCGCGACCCTCTGGAGGTAGGCGTTGCGCGGGAGATAGACAGCACAGTAGAATACCGTCTCGAGAACGAGCCATACTTCGAGTATGCGGGGGATACGGATCGGAAGGTCGACTAGCGAGCTGACCAGCGAATAGAATATGCTGAAGGGTGCCACCAGGTGCAGGAAGAATATGGATGTCCGTATGAAGGCGTACTTCCAGACAGACGATTGTGCCATTGGCGATGCGCAGATAGTAGCCTCAGCCGAGGAGCCTATCCTCAGCTATTGGTAATGATGCTTGAAAGAAGAAGATTTCATATCAGTCATGTCTTGAGGGTATTTCCATTAAATAGGCCAACCCAATTTGTTGGGAACCATTGACGGCCGACTTACCCCACATCGCGCCGAAAAATGCGGGTTCTATCAAGACTTGACATGTGAAGAGATAATACCAGCAGGGACGACAGTCAGATGGAAGGTTATCAACCAATGTACGTATGTCAATTACAATTGGCTCTATAGTGTTGGGGTGTGGTTCCGCCACCCATGTTTCCAACTCCTATGAATTGCAGGACGACGTCATGTTCACATGCTTGAATCCATTAATTCATTCACTTAAGATGCAGATAGGAACCTTTACTCAGCTGCGAAGCGAACGGCTCCCTGCACCTGCGACCACGTGTGCCCGAGATGAACGAGACGACCGACAGAAACAGAAGCCGTCTGGGATCCGGCGTCCAAGCGACTGAGCATTCGCAAGAGATGCTCATGCAACAGGGTTGGGCCAAGAACGAAGGACTGAAACAACGTAGGTGACGCCGGGACCCAAAACCTGTCTGTCGCGAGTGATGACTCTCACGAACAATATGGTCGATAGTAAATGGACAATGGTGACATGGTCCGCAGCGTGGGGAGCTTGGCTTCATAAACGGAGAAAAGGTGGTGGCACTGGCGGAGACATAATTCCTGCCAGGGTAGAGCTAACATTCGATGACGAGAGCAGAGACGGCCTCTTGTCGTTATGTTAGCACGAAACCGATCGCCTAATAAGGCTTACCCAGACTGCCAGGAAATGCCTACGGCGCACCGACCCGACGACCACTCGTTCCAGATCCTCCGGCACAAAAACTCACCATGTCCCTGCCGAGCATAACGCCTCGCGGTGGGCAACAAGGTGCGAAAAAGCTGGGCACATAGCGGCCGACGCCGGCCTCATGTGCTGCCGCGATGAGAGCCATCTCTTCCTTGATTTGGATCAACGTCAGGCAAGAGATGACTACGTCTATGCCCAAAAGCTCTTGAACAAGTGCGTCCGATGGCCCACCAAGCTCTACCGGCTTGATGATGACGCCGCGTTTGGCGAATTCAACATACTCGTCCTTGCTAACGGAAGAGGGCCGCGCTAGTGCAGTCACTTCCTACATCAACGTCAGCTATTCCAACCTCCAAACTCTAGCGTCTGCCTCCAATAGTGAAGCAATTCGTCAAAATGTCAACATACAAATTTCTCAGGTTTGTCCAACAGCGCGTTTACAATCGAGGTGCCGGTCATACCGGACGCGCCGGCGATAGCGATTCTGGTTCTGGTCAGGGCTCCTAATAGTGCAGACCATTTACACTATTAGTGCAGACTACAATCCAAGATCAATAATCAATCCACGACGGGCGTTCGTGGATTGACGACTAGGATGATGCGCCCCTTGAAACGAGCCTTGTTGATCCGGATCGCACCAGTGAATTGATCAGAAATATCCAAAACAAAGTGGTTGGCACAGCAACAATCATGGGTACCCTGGTTTTGTAACACCATGCCAACAACCTAGCGTACTTAGCGTCCACACCGGGCGTCCGTATTCCCTGCCCTGATCTGCAGTCTGCACTAATAGTCTAAATGGTCTGCACTATTAGGAGCCCTGTGCAATGCATAGGATACATGCAAGCGTCAACATTCTTTCGCATCAGCTATCTCAACAAGAAGGAATCATGCCTGTGTAGAATCGCTTTTTTAACGGGGGAGTACCAGGGTCCGGTCAATAGTGGCCGGAAACAGCAAGTAGGTGAGTCAAGGGGGCGGCCTTCGAAGCAAATGGCCCGACCAAATGCTACAAGTGAATCGTCATTCGATCGTCATCATACCTTTGTCGTACCGAGTGCGACCCTAACATTAGCTGCAAGATTTCTGAGCCGTTTGACCTAGGCTAAAAATTACTTTGCCAACTCTCGCCTTTCATTCTCACTCAGTCTTGTTCAGTTTGCTTATCGTATACGTTACTCTGTAATTTGATAATAATAGAAAGCACTTTAATAGGCGCGATTTTAACCCTATAAGGCGCGAGGGGTTAGTTATTTCTATTGTCGATACTTAAAAGCGCTCTCTAAAAGATATTTGCTTAAATTTGTAGCGTACTCTCAGTAGTCGGTGGGCCAGACTATCCAATTGACCTTTTGGAGCGGTGTTGCGGCGCTATAAATGGCTGTTGTTTCATAAATTCCTTTCTTGCTGGTGATGATGTTTGGTTACAAGAGGCAGATATGCTTGGTGAAAGGAGGGTTGGCCTGTCGATAAGCATCCGGCCTAAGTGAGCGCAGAGCGTAAAGCAAAGAGCTGTTCTGAAAACCCGGTCCCCACCCCCGAGTTAGCGAATTATGGATGTGCTGATTCTGGAGCGGCTACGACGGTGGCCGTTTTCGGCTCCTGAAGGATCCAACAGCTATTTTAGGACTCAAATAATCCTTGTGAAAGACTCCTTGTACACCCTCTTGCATGGCGGCAGATCAGTGGTCACTGAAGATTCTAGAAATGTAACAATTCGAGAGATGTCTTTTCCTTCCTCTTTACGAATCTCCGCCCAATCGCTTGCCCGCACTGTGGAGAGGGTTTGGGTGGAGCTGGAGTGGGGTTGTGGAAGGTTCTAGATGGCAGCAACACTTTTATATAAGGCTGTGCTAGTGACAACAACGACGTCTATTTGTCTTGATCAGCATAAAAGGCTACCGTAGCATGGAGCGACGAAACGTCTTTATCTTTGATCCTGGCACGTCAGATCCCGCCACGCTGTCCGTGAAACCACCTTTGGAGCATTTGGCGGTTGTGACGGGACCTCCTCATGACTTAAACTCCGCACAGCTGCCCTCAAATTCGCAGAGTAAGCTTGCTCCGGCTGGTATGCTACCTAAGCATCGGACCTGGAGCGGCGGAGTCCTGTTTACATTGCCTGAGGGTTCCATGGTCAGCGCAACTGGAAATAGATGATTGGCTTACAGCTTAATCGATTTTTTCCGCTTTGAGTGCAACCCAGATCGGCGGCGCATTTCAGGATCGTCGCATCTACCACGACCACCGCGGGCAACCATATATGCCGCCAGCTCCATCATTAGGATAAGCGGCTACAAATTTAGGCGTAGATTCAGCAGTTGACACGCGAGCGAGACGATTACCAAAGTGAACGCAACCGGTATAGGCAGATTTTAAAAGAGGCTGGGGTCGCCGATAAATCACCGCCAACTATAGCGAGCACAAGGAGGAGTACAAACGACATAGGATAGCTCTCGCAGGAAGTGGAATGATACTGTCGTCGGCTAAGAAAGGAATAGCCCTGTGCCTCGATATTCTGCTCGTCAATAAAGCATCCACCACCAGATCGTCTAGGAGGAGGTTAGATAGGGTATCAGCAGGGACATCAGTTTGTATTTATTTGTTTCACTCTTTAGATAATAATACTTTACTCTAAGGCCTAGTATCCCTAATAATTGCTCCCTTGCCCAGTTCGTAGTTCCAGCCTATCCTCTTCTCTATCCTAAAAGGCTCTATGCATTGTACTATGGTCCCTGACTCGGAGCTTCAGGGATCGCCCGTCGTCCCTTGGATATCATCCCCGCTAGGTTGTTTCGTCTTGTCGGCCTACTCTATCTTGGAGTCTGCCGATAAACTTCACGTCACTGTGCTGAGCATGTTGACGCACGGTCACGAGTCTCAATTCACACCATTTAACCTCTTTGCAGAAGATCTAGCTCAGTCTGGCCGTCTCCTATATCATTACACGAAAATATTAATTGCTGTTATGCGAGACTCCCCTTTCTCTCAAAAAAGATAGTCTGGCTCTGCAGGCGGCCAGATATCCCCAACATTTAGTATGGGTTAACTCTGGTTCCTTATAGAAGTTGGTGATAAGATCATGCCGGGCGAAGCTTATCAGTGTCAAGCCTGTTGTCTTATCTAAACATTTTGTCTATATCGCAAACATTAAAAAATCGGCTAAGGAGGGTGTCGCTGGATACTAAACTCCCTCTAGATTGATAGTGAATTACATAAGATATTACGGGGCTGGACTCCCAGCTAAGTTAACGGGACATGGTGACAGGTACATAAACATCCCAGTACTACAAGAGCAAGTCATTGGCCCAGACCATGACGACGCCGCATTCTCGTCGGCAACTCTGCGGGATGCAGCAATTTCGGATGACGAACATGAAGGAGAGATTATTAGATGAAACCCATGGGCCGACCAAGATGAGCTAATCACTTTTCAGCATACTGCAGGTCCTGCTTCGTGAGCTTACGGCTTTAGAGGCGAAGCTCACTGAGAGCTTTGATGATGGCATATCAAGCACTCAGCTAACAAGGGAGAAAAAAGACATCACATGTTGAAACACTGCATTCAAACTACATCCTGGCCTGGCTGTCTAGGTTAACCACCTAACATCATTGTTCCTAATTCCCTGCCAACGTCGTCCTGGAAACAACTGCGTAAACCTGGCCCCGTTCCTCCTTCAGCTTGCAGGCCATTCTCCGCCTATTGAACTCCATCGAGACGTAGGGCGACCAAGTTATTAGGTAGAATTAACATCCACCGCCAATAACGTTCTAGAGTCTCTCACGACTCTTGAGTTTCGTAGAGTAATGCACTTGTAGAGACCATGCGTGCCCTTGTTTTCAGGCGGCAGAACTGACCAGCCGGACAGTCTCAGTCCAAGCTGATGCCTGCAACCTGGTCATGAGTCACGCCTTTCTCTCATTATCATGCACCGCAGCTTCACGTCTCCTGCATCGGCTTCCCCGAAGTCTGCCTCGCCGGTGCGTGACGTATGAGCTTAGACTTATGCATCCCTTTGCATGCAGGAGGAAGCAATGCGGCATTTGAAGGGAGTTTTATGCCAGTGAGATGGCCTCAGTTCCCGAGTTGGTTATCCTCATTCCCATATTGCCCGAGTCGCCCCTCATTGCCCAATATCCCTGCCTCCTTTGTTATGCAATATGGGTAAGGGCTCTAATATTAAATGTTCTCTTTCAAGTGAAAGAGGAATATAGGGGTGCTTGGCCAATCACGACGCGTAAAGTCCACTTTTAGTGAAAGTGAGGCACGCCATCTGGATGTAGATGCCAAATTCTTCGGACTGCAGATCCGACCGAATCGTCGTTGCACTGCACTCGAGCGGTTTAATTAAGGGACATTATTCTTTATGATAGAGAGAGAACTGGACCATTTCGTTGATTTCGTGGATTACTATCTTGCTATTGTAATATAAAAGAGCGCAAGCATCATATTAGCAAAGCAAGGTAAATCGTCGATATTCAATGTATTGACAATCTCAGTAAAGACCGGTCTATAATAGAAACCTCAGTCGTTAACATTCTTGATCTTGAGAAGATTAGAAAATAGCGCAAAGCTGTCATGGCTTGGAAGCTGCCGTTGATTGCTTAACTGATAGCGATGCGCTTTGACTCGTGCTTCTTAGCCTTCGGGACCAGAATTTTGAGGATGCCGTCCTTGAAGTTTGCGGTCACCGATTCCTGATCGACCTGAGTAGGGAAGTTGAAGCTGCGAGAAAACTCGCCGACGCTGCGCTCGGAGAGCCAGTACTTAGCCTTGTCAGACTTCTTGGTCTTGGACATTTCCTTCTCAGCAGCCTCAGTGCCGGCCTCACTGGCCTTCTTGCTCTCCTTGTCACCCTCGGTAATGGCACCGCCCCTGGTAGTGCCCTCGATGAGGCCTGCAGGAGGAGTACCGGCAGTGTAGGTGCGCTCAGTCCTGCCACGGATGAGCATAGACTGGGGCTCGGTGAACTCGATGTGGACATCCTCCTTGTTGATGCCAGGGAGCTCTCCATGAAGCTCATATGCTTCCCCGGTCTCGCAGACGTCAAATTTGGGCTGCCAGCTGGGCATATCAGTGCGACGGCCGCTTACTCCCTGGCGAGAGTAGTTATCAAAGTCGTCCAGAAGACGGAAGAGGGGAGTGAAAGAGGTGTCGGGGTCGGCGAGACTTCGCGGGAAGAAAGCCATTTTGCGTGTTTGGTTGATAGTAGGCTTGAGAACAAGGTGCTTCAGGTTTCGTGAAAGTGTTCGAGGAAGAGTTGATCTGCAGCTATACAAAAGAAGTTTGCTCATTTGATTATTGTTGCTTGCTGTGTGTGTTGCGGAGGATGAAACGATTCGAGTTGATAAGGATGTGATGTATTGCTTTATACTCGGTCGGTTGATAGAGTGGACATCAGATCGAAGGTTCCTACGTCTTCGCAAAGCTCATAAAACCTGGCAACGGCGTATCTAGAACGTACCTGAATAACCCAGTCCAGACAGAATCACGCAGGAAAAACACATACTGACGTGTTTTGTTGTGATACTGACGTTTGCACTGACCAATGAATCGTCTTGAGATTCCCGGTGGTGGTTGCGAGAAACCACCTGACATCTGTCGAAAATTCTGGCAGTTGCCACCTAGTACCCCCTTGCCAACAACTCCAGGCCAAAAATAGCTGCAATATGCACAACCAGACTGGAAGCTTCGAGAAATACTGTTGTATTATTCGCACGTGCGAATTTTACATCATTTCGAAATCATTTGATTGATCAGAACCGTTACGCAGGTGCCAATTTGGCCACATCACGTGTTTGGCTGTGATATCCAGATGACGTATTATTAGTACATCCAGGTGTGGGGCTTTAGCAGAAAGCAGGGTTACGGAAAGTATCGAGATAGTCAGTTCCAGGTATTGTGGTGGGGTTGGAAGACTCCCTCCCATCCGCACGCCGAGGAGTGCCTGGAGCTCCAATTTACAACCCGCCTCCGCCAATGCCCTTGCCTATGTTGGCCCCATCGTGTCATAAACTTTCAATGACGGGTCTTCAACGTTCCATTCATGGACGGCAACCAGAATGATGATGAAGCATCATTGACGTCATAATACTTCGGGTAAAGGGCCCGAAACCTCCAATTCACACCGCGGCCCATTCTTCTAACAAGAACACATACGCCTGCCGGACATCGCTTCTCCTGTACTTCGCCATTGTCACAACGACATTCACCAAATCTGTCGGCTTTTGTTTCGTTGCTTCGCCCTCGTCTAGCGGTTACAAATGTCGCTTGCTCAGTATGTAACTCAAGTTGAAGGATTTGACTACGAAGGCCCTGTGAATCCGAGCAGTAATGGGAACCTCAACGGCAACGATAGCACAGCCAATGAGCAGTGCTTGGGTGTTGGGGAAGACGCCCACAGATCGGAGTGGCGACGCATAAGCTTTACGCCAGTTGAGATTACCCAGGACGAAACTCACATCGCAGCGTACAAAGTCTCGAATTCCAAGCGATATGGTACGTTCAAGCTTTTATCATGAGAATGGCTGTCGAGATCTGACCAAGAATCTTCTAGCTCAGGCCGCAACGGCTTTAATAGCCTGCTGGCTTGCATCTAGCATCGTATTTAGCTTTGCAGCTCTCAAACCCGTCTTGATCGCTGAAGGTGTATATCATGAACTCTGCCGGAGCGACGAGACGACGGGATTTGGCGATGAGCCTAGTCTTGACATTCCCTGCGCCGAACAAGATATGCGCCTGAACCTCTTCTTCATCTCTGCCTCAATTACCACCAACATATCATCTCTTTTCGCCGGAACCGCCCTCGATCGGTTCGGGAGACGCTCATGCTGGAGAGCAGCATGTGTCTTTCTAGTCGTCGGCTCCCTACTGATAGGATCTTCCTTCGCCACCCCGGAATTCGATGGTTACCTTCTGGGCAATGTTTTCATAGCTCTGGGGGGGACTTTCCTCTTTGTCCCTAGCTTTGAACTTGCCAATATGTTCCCCAAGCATTCGGGGCTGGTGGTTGCCCTCATCACTGGAGCTTTTGATGCCTCCGCAGCCGTTTTTCTCTTCTATCGCATGGCTTACGATGCGTCTGGTGGCAAGTTCTCACTGGAGAAATTCTTCTTTGGCTACCTTATCGTTCCGGTGCTAATATTTTTTGCCGAAATCTTTTTGATGCCATCTCATGCATACCACACCATGCCAGAGCTTAAGAGGAAGATTGAAAAGGTCCAAGACCGTACTCGCGATGTCCACGACTCGGATGAAGATATCTCGGACGCGGGAGAGTTGACGCGAGTGCGGAGTGCTCGTGCCAATAAACGCAAAGCTAAGCTTGAGAAGATCGAAGAACTTGCCGGTAGTAACGAGCACCGAGAAGAGCGCATCAAGATTGAGGAGGAGCGCCAGGAGGCGAGCGGTGTCTGGGGGGTTCTCCACGGTGTCCCAGCCCACCAACAGATGCTCTCGCCCTGGTTCATTCTCATCTTATTGTTAACCGTGTTTCAGATTCTTCGGATGAACTACTTTATTGCATCCATTAGAGCACAGTACAGATATATATTGGAGTCAGAGATTGCAGCTGGGGAGATCAATAAGTTCTTTGATATAGCCCTGCCCTTGGGAGGTGTTGCTTCCACCCCTTTCATCGGACTGCTACTCAATAACCTGAGTGTGCCTACCACGTTTGGAGTCTTGACGCTATTCATCACCGTTATTGGAACTCTAAACTGCTTGCCTTTTCTTTGGGCAGGATATGCCACCGTCGTGGCATTCGTCCTTTTCCGTCCCCTCTACTACTCTGCAATCTCGTAAGTGTGCCCATCACGATGCTGATTCCCTTGCCGATGCGCTTGCTAGCGATTACGCCACGAAGGTTTTTGGCTTTGCTACCTTCGGTCGCATATACGGGACCATCGTCTGTCTCTCTGGAATAGTCAATTTCGTCCAGTCAGGCCTTGATGCCCTTACCCATGGGCAGGGTGGGGAATCTATCTACATCTATCTACCGACACCCAAGGTAGATAGATGTAGACGCTTAGTCATAAAACGGAATGTAGATAGATAGAGGTAGGCTACATGTAGATATAGATAGATGCATCTATCTACCACTCCAAGTACGATATGCACTAGCCACTAAGTAACCACCCCAGCCACTTCGCCACTCATCTCCTTCAGCAGCCCGTCATATCCTTCTAGAAGCCCTGCCTTCAGCCATGACCTAACCGTCTGGGTAACTGCAATTGTGCTCGCGTCCAAACGAGTCCGCTGAGGAGAGACCATACTACCAGCGGAGGAAAATGCTCTCTCACATTCGGCAGCCATTGCAGGGACTGATAAGACATCAATCGCCATTTTCGCTACTCGAGGATACTCAAACCGCTTGGCGGACCAGTATTCTAGCGGGTTATCGTGCTTTGAAAATGTGTCCTGCTTTGTAGACTGCCACCTTTCGAACTCATCGGCGACCGATTCTTCTTCGGAGTTCGGATACGACATAAGCTCATCTTGGAATGAGTCAAAGGGATTGTACTCCCGTGCCCTCACGGCTACAGGAAGATTGCTGTCAGCGATCTCCCACTGGACGGGAAGATCCCGATACTCTTCCTCCCAAAGCGTTTGGATGAGATGTCGAGCCTTGTCAATCCAACCCTCCCTTCCGCTGTACGCCCTCGTCAAGAACGCCCATTGTATTCCAGGATGAAGAACAGTAGCTGCGTAGTAAATCGGTGTTTCATCGAGCTTGGTGTAGTATTTATTAAGTTTGGCCCACGCAGAGTTGATACAGGCAGAAAGGTAGCTGGACTCTGGCCGATCCGCCGCGTCTGTCTTGGCCCTCTCTAATGTTGATAAGAGGAACTCGTATGCAATGGCGACCTGCCAAACCATACCGTACTGTGCTTCCGCACCTCCTTTTCGAAGCCGAACTTGACAGTCACCTTCAAGTCTCAAAAGGCAAGAATTGAACATGGCGAGAATGTTGCTGAACCAACTCAGAGCTTCCCAATCTGCATCAGTAAGGAGATTGTCTTCCTCAAGGCATGGAGGAAGTGAGCTTCGCGATTTTGCGACTTTGGATCGAGATCGGGTCGACTTCCTGTTCGATTGGATCGTCATGTCTACAAGTTCTTCGAGGTAGCGACGGAGCTTAATTGCACGTTCAATCATATAATATTGCGACAGCCAGCGTGTGCAGTTATCAAGAACGACATCAAGCGTGCCGGGGTAGCTCTTGTCAGGGTCATCGTCTTGTAGACTGCGCAGGATGACTGTTGACTTGTTCGATCGATTGATCCAGACTACAAGGTTGTGTAATTTTCCAACCGGCCCTCTTTTTGTCCACTCATCAAAGTCGTCCGGGTCAAGGTCTTCGAGAGCTTGGGTATTGTGGACGAAAAGCATAGCCGTAGCGACAAGGTGAAGGACATGTCCAAAGCAGCGAATTCTCCGGGCTGCAGGCTCCTGCCACTCGAACTTGTGCCCTAATTCCTCCATAGCCTTATCGTTGTTCGAAGCATTGTCAAGAACAAAACATCCGAGTTTGTTGTGTGGTACAAGCTCGAATTCTTCCAGTACCTCCGTGACCGCTGCGCAGATATTTTCCCCGGTATGGGCCATGGCGACGTTTGGGAGGCCTAGCAGGATTTTTCGAGGCTGGAAAGTTTCGTCGTCGAGGAAGAAAGCATTGATGGAAAAGAAAGAATGCCTGTTCCGAGAGGTCCAGCCATCGAATGCAATGTGGACCTTACTAGGGCTCCGTAGCAAAGCATCAGTAACGTGGGCTTTGTAAGTATTGAACTCATGAATAATCTTGGTCCGAATTGTTTTGTGAGTAAGGTTTGCTGAAGTCTCACGGACCAACGGATTAAGGTAGTCGAAGAGTTCATGGAGCCCCACGTGCTCTGAGAGGCGAAAAGACAGGTTTGCGTCCGTAATCCACCGGACAAGCAGGCGCTGGAATGTTGCTTTGTCAAATCGAGCAACCAGCTCGTCGTGAAAGTCATCCCTTTTCCGTTTCCTTGCGGTAAACTCATGGAGGTTGCATTGATTCAAAGGTCTCTCCGATACGTAGCGCTTTGCTTTTGATGGATCTGGATGGAAGACCTTGTGTGCTTTGCTGAGGTGGCTTTCGATGTTCCGGGTATTTGATGCGACATAGGCTTTTGGTTTATGAACTTTCTGTTGGATGCAATGGCAGCAAAGCCAACTGGATGCGCCCGGTTCGGTGGTGGCAGTTTTTGCTTGAACATTATAGCCATGAGCCCAAAACCACCCAGTGGCTTGTCCAGTTCGAGTCGAGAGATTCCAATGGCCACGGACGGTTTGAGGAACTGTACTCCAGTCTTTCATGGCAATTGAGGTGCTGAGGGACGATGTTGAATCTAGTTTTGGTAGATCTGGCTGACTGGATAACTCTGAGCAGTTATTTGGATCAGTTACCGGTTGACTGAACAAGTCGCTTGGAGTTGACATCGTGGCAGATGCCCTATACTGTGGGTCGACTGTACAGTATGCCACTTGACATTTGAAAAGAAGGAGCTATATCAAGAGATTGACCAAAATTTGCTGTGAGCTTGAGGAAAGGGGGAAGGGAAATGATCTGACAGGGGGTGTTAGTAGGTGGTGGGGTGGGAGTACCGGTACCTTGTTTTCGAAGGAATTTACGCACATGTGTAAGTCCCTCTACTTTCCGTAGTCACCTTGGCGTCTATCTACATTTCGCCTATCTATCTGACGGCAAGATAGATAGATAGATGACCCACAAGGCCGTCTGGTAGATAGATAGATGTAGATCTACATCTATCTACATCTACATTTCGTCTACATTGGTAGGTAGATTCCCCACCCTGTTCTCAGGGGGCCCACGGCACGCACCGAAGTCAATGTTTGGACAGTTGGACATGGAGACAACCAACTCCCAGTCCCAGCGTGTACTCGGTTGACAGTTTGGCACTCAGACACCCCCAAAGCCCAATGCCCCCAACTCGCCGCAAGCATCACGGCTCGCGTTATCTGCCATTTTCTTAGTGACGCCCCCTTCGTCTCCAGTGGCGTCCTCTCTCATCTCGTTCTTTTCGACTTGCCTCTGAACGTATCACGGCCATGGCAGAGGCTCCATCAATCACAAGGCTTAGCGCTAGCAGTCTCTTCGCTGCTCGCTAGCCAATGAGCGTTAGCCTACGCCAAATGCCCTTCTCCGCTATGAACCATGTCCACTTTTATCATCCAACTCGCCGTGACAGGTTGAGGCCCCGGTATTTCCTCTGCTAGGAGGTGTCCTCATCCACAGGACTGCCAACTTCCACAGCACTGCAGCAGTGACAGCACACTCTTGATCTCGATACTCTAGCTTGTCACGATGCCCATGGCGCCTCGGCCGAGCCAGAGTCCACCGGGGACGAACCTTCGTCGAGGAAATATTATTAGGCCATAGTCTCGATCTTTCCACGAAACCTATCATGGTCCGGGCAGGACAAGGTTGAAACGAAATGTAGAGTTCGAGGTTGCTGCTGGGGGTGCATACTAATTTCACATTCTCAATGCAGTGGATTGCCCTGAGGCGAATGAGAAGAGGTCGGTGATACTACAGGCTTCAAGCAGAGTGAAGCAGCCTTGGGCATCTTCCGGCGAGAAAATACCTCTGGCCATTATCAGTCGTAAAGATAAAGTTCAATAGCACATTAACGAAGGGCTGGTTGAATGTCAGCAAATACGAGGACATAAGCTAACACATTCTGGGGCTTATCTCAGCTCAGAGCCTGTCTCTGTCGTACGCGTACTTTCACATGTCAGGATATCGAATGGATGCGAGATTCATTAGAGGGATAGGTGACACTGCAGACTGTGGGCCGGGTGAAAAAGGTCTGAGCCAATCCCGATGAGAAAATAGGTCCAACCATTTTCAGCCGCAGAGTCAAGAATTCGGAGCTCCCTAGTGTATGACCGTTGGACAAGCTGTGTGCATTCCTGATTCTATATCCTTTCGGTCCAGGGGTGGCTGAATGTAAGCACCCAGATTGACACAAATCTAAAGTTCACAGGAGGCCTACTCAGCAAAAGAGTTCCATACGCGTCATCCTTTGAGAAGTCAGCCGCATCAAGCTGACATTGAGGCGTGATAGTTTTGCATGTGATTTTCAGAGACCAAAATGTAGCCTGAGATACGTTGGTGATTGGTGAGGAACCCGGCAGCCTTATATCTTGCTAGGTAAGTTGCATTAGCCCAATACTCAAGGCGAACGGCTTTAGATTGGAATTTATGCCCCACTTGCTTCACTTGCATGAGTCTTCCTGACCGTACACCATAAGATAGAAAGGCTGCCCATTCAGATTCCGAGTGATTCAATCCAACGACAGCGTTTCGTTCCTCAATATTTTCATTGTGGAGAGCAGTTTTTGATCGAGATATGGCCCCTTTGTCTTGTCCCTCACCCCTCACCCTTTCCCTCGTTTGCGACGAGACGCAGCCTTATACGCATTCTCCAAAATTGGCTCCGCTCTCTTTTACACACTTCAGGAGCCTCGACGACAGTGGCCCCCCGATTATCTTTTCAACAAATCGCGCGCATTCGTCGTTATCCCAAGGTCGCAAAACTGCGGTGACCGTAACTACACAATATTCTTCAGCCTTACTACTTGAGAAACACTGGGAAAAGTTGCTGTCTCTCGGCGGCCAAGCTTACCCGATATCGATATGTTCCGACGGAGGTAAGCATGCTGTGTCCTCTAGCAACTTGCGACTGGAAGCGCATCCGGAAATGACCCTCCAGGAGCATGCTCCAGCGTCAAGCTCTCTTCTTTACTCATATAATGACATGATTAACCGTCCTACAGGGAAAGCTCGGCAAAACCCGGGGACGACCTGCTGGCCAACTTCCGACAGCAGTTCCCCGAGGTAGCAGCTGTGAGCACCTCAACCACGGCCCCCGCGATATCTCAAACTACTGCGGCCGAGAATCCCTTAGTCCAGGCGCCACCGCAACCTGAGAGGTATGCTCTTTGGGCCCACCCCGATTTCGCATTCACGAGTTATCGGGACACTTTGTGCCCGAGGCGCGGGGTATCATGATTGATGCTGCCGTCTACCGCCTATCGTCTGCCATTGTACCGCTTCAGCTCTAGGACAAGTTTGCTGATTAGATCCCTCACATAGGGCCCAGGGCATTGCGCAAGATGTCTTCCGTGACCAAGACCCGACTCCTCGGGTCACGAATGGGCAGTGGAGGTTTACACCCTTTGCCAACTTCGCCAATGCGCCTCCTGGCTATTACACGCCCACCCCAGGCGGTGCCTACACTTTGTCCCACCCTCAGGCTGGCGACCTCCATACCCCCACGTTTGGCCTGGGAATGGGATTTGGAACTTCGTTGTCGATGCCAACTTCGGGAGATGGGATGCAACCCGGCCCAGGAACTGGAGTCATGGACATGACCGGATTCCAGACATTGCAACCTCGTCAGTTCCACCACTTCACTCCATTCATCCAAGCGCCCCCTCCTCAGCCGGCTTTTGCACCATCTACTTTTGTTCATCAAGACCCCGCTCATGAGACCATGGACCAAGACATCTCTCAGATGGAGACGGAAGCTCTAGAAGAGCCCATGACATCGATCGATTCCGCCGTTCAGAATCCACTGCCGGCGGTTGGACTCCCAACACGCCAGTTTCCTAGCACCCAAATACCTCACCCACTACCTGCATCTGCAGAAAAGTTCCGATTTCATGCAACTCTCGATGCCCCAACTGCCATAATCAAGCATGCCAATGAAATCCCCATCACCTATCTCAACAAGGGACAAGCCTACACATTGTCTATCACCGATACTAATACAACGTTGCCTATAGTTCCTGGCACCAAGTACCGTACCTTTGTACGGATTTCGTTTGAGGACGCCGAGCAGAGACAACGGCCAGGTATCTATTGGGGCCTCTGGAAGGAAGGCAGAGGGGCCAACGAAGCGCATCAAAGAGGCAGGAAGCTCCAGGCAGTCGAGTATGTTGAGGCCGGACAACCCGCCGAAGGAGACGACGAGAAAACTCTTGTAGAGCTCGAGTCATCTTCATTTGACGGCTTCTCTATCACATGGATGCCCAGGACTAATGGAGCCGCCGAATTCAGCATCGCAGTGCGGTTCAACTTTCTATCCACCGACTTCAGTTATTGCAAAGGCGTCAAGGGCATTCCTGTGAGATTTTGCGCTAAAACTAACCCAGTCCGGTTCGATCCCTTTCTACCTGTTGCTGATGTCAATCCTGAGATATGCTTCTGCATGGTCAAGCTCTTCCAAGACCATGGAGCCGAACGGAAGCTCACCAACGATGTTTCCCATGTTAAGAAATCCATCGATAAGCTCAAACAACAGATTGCGCAAGCTGAGAGCGGGATGAAAGACTTCGGCAAGCGGAAGCGTTCAAGCGCCTCCTCAAAGACAGCAGATATGCAGCGACCTGGAAAAGTCACAAAGCACAAGTGGACATGGTCAATGTCCTCAACTAGCTCCGCTGACAGTGGTGGAGGGCGCATGTCTTCGGAGGAAGACCTTCACTTCAAGCTTCAGACTCTTCAAGACATGTTCACAAGCACCCGGCCTGTCAGTGTTCTATTCCTTCATGGCGACGAGCTAGATGATCCCGATCTATATCCTGTCTCACTTCCCAGAGATGCCTCACCACTTGCCAATACCGAAGGACGAGATGGTCTGAACTGGCAGGCCAGGAGCGGTCACAGCTCAATAACGGGTTCCATGATTTCTCCATCGCCGATTTCGCTATCTCTAGCGTCACAAACCTCTGCCCTTAGTCCTAGCAGTCAATGGCAGAACTTTGACTTCGTCGCCACAGGTGATATGTCGCGCAAAGGCTCGGATCAGCCAATGAAAGTCGACAGGGCGGACAATGACGGGAATCTCAGTGGGTGGATTGAGACTCTTGGTGTAGACCTTTCATATCGACCCCTCCCAGAGCAAGGTCCCACGCCTGTGGCCTGCTTTTACGTTGTCCGCCGTAGCCAGCAAGAACCCGACCAGAAAGAGTACCATAGGGCAATCTATTTGATGCAGCGAACGCTGAAGGAGTTGACCCATCGGATCGCAGCTAAGTGGGATATTGACACATCTCAGGTCACCCGTACGATCCATATAACTCAGAACGGGTTGGAGGTGGAAATGGACGACGATGTTGTTCGAGAACTAAAGGAAGGCCAAGACATGGTCCTGGAGATTGAGGAAACCGAGCAGTCTTCAGGGGTGAAAAGAGAGTGGGAGATGGCCGTCGACTTAGTTGATGGCTCTCCCGATACGGAAGGCTCTGACAAGGTAGCGGGCGGATTTGTCCTGCGTCTCACTTTCTAATCACTTACTTCTTTTCATTTCCCCTGGTGATGGGATGGGATTGCGGCAGACGAGCACCGACGTCTAGACTGGGACATGTATTTGTTATGTTGGTTTCCCGTCCTGTCGCCAGGTTGGGCTCACAATCACATATACAGAGATGGGATTGTTTACGCTTATGATGAGTTTGCATGTGATTTGATGACGATTGGATGCTGCCTCTATGATGTTCACGAGTGAGAATTCTCTGTCAGTAATTGTGACTTAAATCTTTATACGAAAACTTTATAGTGTTTCGCCGCTACATGGAAGCGAAGGAGGCATGGTAGGTTTACTTAAGATGCCTTGGGCTCGACATGGAGTACATGTAATCTGTGGTCGGCAGCCATTAAAACGACTGTTTACAGGTAAGGTGGACTACATGATTATATTTTCCTCTCCGCGGGCTTCCTGTTCCAGGACGAATGGACCTCCTGTCGTTGGAACGCTTTCACATGTTTTGGCCCAGGTGGCGGCGCCTCCACCCAAGCTTTACGGACGTAACTTTCAGAGTCGAGCATGTGGCCGCGTGGACATCTGAGTCCACAAATTTTTATATAACTAGCTCAAACTAACTGTATGCTGTGAACCATAACGCCTCCCCGGGTTAGTCCCTTATATTGTTACATAATATGCATCTCTTATATACACAACTCACCAGCGCCTCCTGTTGGAGTGTGCATTCCACTTGAAGAACACGACGCCGGCCCGGGCGGAGGGACTGGGCAACGAAGGGACGAGAAACGTTTCCAGTTCAGCTCCTCGTGATGCGCCTTAATGGTCTGTGCACAGTGACAGGAGCCAATAGGGGCTCTTGAGGCAAGAGAAACAGGGAATACATGGGACCGGGCTGTCAGAGTGTTGGGACTCGAGCAAGGAGACCTCTGAATTGACTGGTTGCCAAGTGCAGGGAGTTTTGCTGCACCAACACCTGCAGAATCTGCGAGCACCAATAGTTAGGACAAAAGGGCGTTTTCACGCGCGACACGCCGGATTAGACGCGCCAGGTCGTCATTCGCACTGCTGGTGGATGCTTTATTCATTCGCACAAGACTTAGTAAGTTCAACGGCACTGGCGACCTGCGATAGTGGCGATGGCTCAGTGCATTCGATCATGGAGTAAAGCTGGGATCTACACGTCTTCACTGCCGCTGCTTAGCCTCAATAATAACCAATAGGTTGATGCACTTGCGTCGCTGAAGGAGACGAGCGATATCTAGTCGGATCAGCTTAGAACCTGTTTTTAACCAATGACTTATGCTCTGCGGCATCTCTTCCGAAGTCACCAGTTCCTCTGACGTAATTCTACCTACACCGGAATTAGTCATGCGTTCGATCAAGGCTTGGCATTCGATAGATATCGAATCTACGGGAGACGCGTTTGATTCGATTCTAAGTCCACGGGACATGCATTCGATTCGATTCGAATCTACGGGAGTCGCATTCGATTCGAATTCCAAGGCTTGGCGTTCGATTCAATAGATTCGATAGATATCTGACTCTGGTCCAGACGCAACAACGGGCTGCAGGGTCGACTCGATGGATAAGCCGGGTCCCTGTGTGGCTGATGGCAGACATGAAGGCATCGGCAAACTTTGGGCTGCCGCACATGATGACATCGGCAGCTATCCCTAGCTTGCCGGACATAATAGCATCAGTAACTCCCCCCTAGTTTACCGGACATCATGGCATCATAGCATCGGCGGCTATCCCTAGCTCACCGGGCATAACGGTTCGGCAACTTTGGGTTACCGGACATCATGGCATCGGCAGTTACCCCTGGCTGACCTTCTGGGAGGATGTTGCCCAAACGCCTCAGCACTTCCATGACGGGCATTTCCTTGGTGCCCGCCATAGTCTTCTCGTGCTCTCCCCGCTGGCGGAGGCGGAGGGCGCTGATGCTGAGGACCTTTTCTGCCTCTTTGCCGGCGACCGGAACCCACTGCTCGAGCTTGCATATAGTTATACCTAGTTTCTTCTCTATCTATATTCGAGATTAGTCTAGGTTTAGTCTTAGAACAGTCGTTACTAAGTTTCCTTTTCCATAGCTAGTTAACCCTAACTAATAGTAATAGATAGATTAATTAAGTTTCAGCAATAATTTACTTTCAGAGGTGAAATATACCCGAATTTAACTTCTTTGACATTATAAAATTTCAACACTCCAATCCGGGTCTCGACTTGCATGGATTCCTAAGCTGTTGCTGCTTTCACCCTAGCCGGTGGGTGAGCTTAGGCCTGTATGCTAGGGCTCACTCAGCCACGGTTATCTGCGGCTCACCCAAAGGAGACTCCTCCGTCTTGAAGTACTTGGATGTGTTGTAGATGACGAGAAGGACGTTGTCGGGCTTGATATCTCTGTGGATCATGTTCCGGCTGTGGATACACCTTAGGGCGCAACCCAGCTCTGCGATCCAGAACCCGATCGCCTCCTCGGTGAAGGTATTTCTGGAGATGTGGAACCGCAAATCACCGCCGGCCATCAAGTCGACCACAAGGTACCTGTCGCTGCGTGTAAGTTATAAATATGGCAGTCCTCGGCATGAGATTGGTGTGGTCGTACATGTACTCGGTATCATGGAAGCTGTATCTCAAGTTGCAAATGAAGGGGTGGTTGACGTATTCGAGAATCCGCCGCTCGCGGATGATGTTTCGTACGCTCTCGGATCGTACGACTGAAGTCAAGGCATGGCGGTCAGCGTAGGAGCAAATATATTGCGCAATCTAACGAGACGGGGCTTTGAGGCAGAGGGATGGAATGTGTCGAGACGGGAACCGTGGGACCGGAGTCGAGGGGATGGGTGGGACGGAGAAAAGAGCGAGTCGGTGGCATACCTTTATCCTTGCGGATGTACTTGAGGGCGAAGGACAGGTTAGTATCTTTGAGCTCAACGATGCGCACCTTTCCAAAAGCGCCTCGGCCGATGACTCTCAACAGGCGGAAGTCGTTGAGGTTGACTGCGGCGGTGGGAGTCAGCGTGGGTTCGTGAGCGAGGTCGGTCTGATCCGGCGGTCTCGCAAGGCCACAATCTCAATTGCCCCCACCCCCGTGAGGAAAAGTTGGGGGAAACAGGGGGAGGTGGGAGGGTGGAAGGGTTGCCGCACAGACGAAGCCGCATCGCACATGACAGACGTGGGAGGGTCACAAGAAGGGTAAAGGCGGTGGGACGCACGGGCAAGGGCGCAAGGGATGCACGTACCTTCGCCATTGATGACGACGAGCTTTCCTTGGCCGTTACCCATGATGATGGTCTTGATGCAGAGGGCGACGTATATTTATCGTCATCGGTAGCAAAGCGCGATGCTGGAATTTGAGACCAGAGCGAGCGACGAGCGGCGGAGGAGTCAGAGCGCCGTGATAGTAAATCACAGTGCACGAGGAGACGGATTGAGGACCCCTTGCGCGTCGGTACAATCTCGAAGGCACCCAGTATCCTGTGTTTCGAAACCGAAGCGGTAGAAGACTAAAGTGGGACCGACGTTGAATGGTTCGGTTTTTTGGTGAAAGATAGGCAGGCTTGCGGAACGACTTTACACGGGTTATATTTCAAGTTAAGTTCCAAGTCGAATCATATTATTCGAGCGTTGACGGACGTACTGAGTTTATGCTCTACGTCTATCAAAAACTCACTGACGGCGTTCTAGAACTCTTATTAAAAGAAACAAAACGCCAATCCCGAAGCACATTTCCTAAACAACCTGATCTTCCTTCAGTCAACATCTTCAGCACTTCGAATATCATCCTGAATCGACTCCACATATCTGCCTTCGCCATCACTCCTCCACCTTCAGAACCAGAAGAAACCTGCTACCTCCTCCCAGGTCTCCAAGCCCTCAACCCCTCCGTCCCAGAAGTCGACCTCGACGCCTACACCTGGGTCCAACCCACCGCCATCGAAGACGACGAAGTAATGTTCGACAGCAAGGCCCTAAGTACTTGGTACGAGGAGGAGCGTCGGCGTCTGACAAGCGGGAGCGAGGATGGCGAGAAGTCAAGAAGTCGGAAGGCTTGCGGAAACACCACTCGAGATAGGGCAAGTCTCATAAAGAATAAGTCACTGTGAATAAAGGGAAGGGAAGGGAAGGAAGTGGAGGAATTCCGAGACTTGGCGGAACAGAACAGTCTCGATAAAGATACTCAGATTAAATACCGCAGCCACCAGATTAGTATCGCCAGGTTTGGCCGCTAATTTGGTTAGTTAGTATGTTATCCAGTCTGATTTGCATCAAGTCTCCTCGAGGTGCCCATTTTGGGCCATCCGATGCCGCCTTTCCTCTTAAAAAGAACTAAAGTTTCCCATCTTTGCCTGTCCGATCCTTCGCATCCCTCCCCGCGGTGCATCCCACTTCGTGCTCCGGAACAAAAAATGTTCCATCGTCTCTGCTGTTTGTCCACAGTCGCACATATCCGATTCTGCTGCTCCGATCCTGTACAGGTAGCTGTTGATCCTCGCCATTCCCGTGCGCAGCTGAGAGCATGTCTGATTCGCGTCTTTTCAGTCCATCGTACAGGGGGGGGGGGGGGGGGGGGGGTGTCGGCAAACTCCGGCGCGACACAAGGTGGTGAACTCAAGTCGCAGGAGCGCCAGCGGAACTCCACGTCATATCCAGCCCGGATCGAGAGATCGCTCTCTTTTCTTCAATGCTCGAGATCCCGATTACTTCGAATACGATCAAGTTTCTTTCGAAGACTATGTGACTACACTTGTACGCACCTTCAATTGTGCCAAGCTGAAGTCTGTAGAAACCTTAAACCAGGCTTACTAGTTTCGGTCCAGTATCTCCCGTGCGCCCCTTGTTGATCTGTTTTAACGCGACGGCGCCGGTCGGATCATCGGCGAGCTAACGGCGGGCCAAGGCGGAAGAGGAACTAAGGTTACACGGCCCGACTTGATATTACGGAAATGCACCGCAGAGGAGCTCCTCCCTCATCGAACGGTTGTGTATGTTTACTGGCAGACTACCACCAGCGGAAGGTTTGCAGATCTTGTGTAGTTGGATCATCTTACTACGTCGATAATCCAACATACTCCATCTCCACAGAGAGCAGTCGAGATGTTATCGTCATCGAAATATCCCAGCAACGGCAATAATTGTCACTTCCCTGCAGCTTGCATGTGATAAAAAGGCTGTTCACGGAGACAGCCGTCTCCACGAGCATAACTGGGTAAGTGGGGCTCCTTGGAGAACCTCGATGACGAGTGTATTTTACTGCATGGAGCCGGTTGCAGTGACAATTCTGGTCCCAGGTAGCCTGGTGATTGGGAACGAGTTGTCAACACCTTAGGCAAGATACTGAACCAATCCTTACAGTTCAGCTAATGTCCGTGGTCGGCGCTTGCTTCGGAAAGTGCCGTTGTCAAGCCGTATGAGTGACAGCTTGCCAATCAGATCGTGCATATGGAAAGTTCCGTGCACCCCGGCTCATGCTTAGGGCTGGCGTCTTCCCCAAAATAACATTCCCGCAGGATAACCAACCTTATTGGTAGAAAATCCTCCTAAGGGGACGCGGCTCAGGCCCCGCCCAGGGTTCCGCTCGAGAAGGGGCACAAGGGCATAGTTAGGCCCTGGAGGTCAAGCAAGGGGGACATGGAGCCTCATATCAGCCATCCAGAGCTGGAAGATTGAGTTATTCTAGACCTCAATCGAGTTCAATTTAAAGCTATTCGCAGATTGAATTGCGTTGAGCTGGTCGGCCGCCGAATTGAGTTGAATTGAGTTGAATTGGGGCCTCAATTCCTCAATTCAAGCTGGATTGAACTGCGACTTGAATTGTGGCCTGCGCTGAAGTCGTCAGATGTAGCTCAGGAGCTCTCATCCCGTCGATCACTTCCGTCTCCGTGAACGTGCATGACGAAGAGACAGCACGGCAACTTCCGATAGCCGCAAGACTCGTGTCCCTTCGGTGAGATGTTAGGAATCCAGGCCATAGGCCCACAAATCTCTGTCATCCTGTTTTTGCGCAAAGGTACATTGATTCTCACCTATTTTAGGTGGTGCAAGAAGTCCTCGCAATTGTCACTCTACATAAAAGCTACATTACATCCCTGCTAACAGTATGGAGATTCAGCCTGTGCTCGAGGTCTCTGTTTGTACCTCAGCCATAGCAGGGTTGATGTGGGACTGGCCAGGGGGCTGGAGGCTTAAAGACCAGACAGGTTTAGTAGAAGGATGACCTCAATGATGACGGAACAGGTCAAAAAGACCAGTGATGGTGGTTCGAGAATAGAGACAAGAAAGTCGGAGGATGTTTGTAATAGCCAGACGGGTCTTGGCTTGCCTCAATTCTGGTAAGCAGACGAAGTTCACTGAGCAACTTGAGCGATACACCTAACATGCAGAAGTGCGACTTGTGAAAAGCAAATGAACACTACGAACAACGGCGAACTTTTTTGTTCTGAACCGTGAGCGCAACAAGTTGCCACGCGATCACCTCCTATCTAACGGTTCTGAAGATGTCGGCTTCACGATGCAAGATCAGCACTAGGCAGAACGTCAGACAGGCGGTTACAAATCCGAAACAATCCCTTATCAGCGCCCAGGCGAAAGCGGTTTGTCTCGGAGCCATTGACACCTGAATGAAGGAGACATTCAGTGTCTTGTGCTGAGTCCTCGCATAGTGTAGGTACACATTGGTACAGGCCAATGACCAACCAATACAGGTACTTCCATCGGGCACGGCACACTACTAATGTGCGTATTCCGTAGTGTAGTACAACAGCAAAACCCAACCGAGCATGAGGTACCTATGGTGCTGTCTCAGCAGACACACAGCCGGAGCCCTGAAAGTACGTACGTGGTGACTATCGTACTGTACTTGACCCTCCAGCCAGGGTTTTTGGCTCAGGCTCTCTGCACATCGCAAATATACATACTACGTAGTGCGTAGTACCTGTTGACACTGGCATGGGTGGGCTCATCCCGCATCCCCTCCCCGCCGGACCTCCAGCCAACTACGCAGTAATCCCATCTCACGCCCCCGAACAAAAGAGGCTAAGCCTGGTTGGAAGCCACAGTAGGTACTAAGGCTGTCGGGGCCCCGCCTTATCTCCTCTCTCTTGGACTCCCACTCGTTCTATTACCATCGCGAGCAAGACTTTGTAGTGTATGACTGCGTTACCTACCTCACCTACCTACATACCTACCTACTGGGTACCTTTTGCCCACGTCTGCAGCGGAATAAGTACCAAGGTAGACAGTACGTACGCTACAGTGTCTGCCCCTCAGAAGTCAGCCGCCAACCGCCAAGAGGGGCCCGAAGACCCTGCTGCTACAAGGGCCATCTTATGTCCTTGCCCTCATCCCCAATCAGTCTTCCAGCATCTCGCACCGCCCAAGCGCCCGAGTCTCGCCCTACCTCGTTCTGCGCTCCCACGTTTCACCGCCTTCCATCGTCCCCCCTCCGATATCCGATTTCGAGACAATATAACGTTAGGGCCGACCTGCCAACGATCTCTCTCGCCGCATCTCGTTCACTCCAAGCCTGCCACAGCCGCGGTCTGAATCCCTTGTTTGCCGTCGCCGTCTCTCCTTTATACCCTGGTTCGAGAATGCCCTGCCGTCTTCCACTGCTCTGTCTTTGATTTCGGTCGCGCGCTGTGCCTCGTCTCCAAGGCGCCCGCCCCTCGCCGTCCCGATGCGCCGCCGCGCCCTCATTCACACACTGATTTCTGTGCCTCTGCCATCGTCGTTTCGCCGGAATATCCCTCCGCTGACGTCCGAAACGCTCTCTTGAAGCTCCCGTCGCCTAACTGCGGCTCAGCAGTCTCTGCCCTGCAGAATGGTCGACGATGCGGCTCTGGCGGCCGCTGCCGAGATCGTAGCCTCAATTGCCCCGGACTCACGCTCGCTTGGCTCGATCCCCGTGGGCCTTGCCTCCAACGTCAAGCTCCCCGGCCGCGAGACGCCTGCCAAGCGAAACCTCGAGATTGAACTCCAGAAACTCGCACTGCGTGTTGGCAAGCTCGAGGGCCAGGCATCCACCACTACCACCACTTCCCCCGAGACCCCCAACGAGACGATGGACTCGCTGTTTGGCGAAGATGGCCTCTCCCTACCTTCCCGCCCCAAGACCAAGGTCTTCCACGCCCAAGGTAGCTTGCACTCTCCGCATCTGCCGTCTATCCAGCTGACCAAGGAAGCCCTCGAAGGACTTCGTGATCATGTCGATGACCAGTCGAAGCTGCTCGATTGCCAGCGCGACGAGCTCGCGGGTGTCAATGCCCAGCTCCTTGAACAGAAGCAATTGCAGGAGCGTGCTCTCGAGGTTTTGGAGCAAGAACGCATCGCAACTCTAGAACGCGAGCTCTGGAAGCACCAGAAGGCCAACGAGGCCTTCCAAAAGGCTCTCCGTGAAATCGGTGAGATTGTGACGGCAGTCGCGGGTGGTGATTTGACCATGAAGGTCAGAATGAATACTGTCGAAATGGATCCTGAAATCACCACTTTCAAGCGGACCATCAACGCCATGATGGATCAACTGCAAACCTTTGCCAGCGAAGTCTCGCGCGTAGCCCGCGAGGTCGGCACCGAAGGCTTGTTGGGTGGTCAGGCTAGGATCGGTGGAGTTGATGGAACGTGGAAAGAATTGACAGACAATGGTATCTCCCTGAGAACCAACCGATTGCCCCAATAATATCTAACAAATCCTTCCAGTGAACGTCATGGCGCAGAACCTGACTGATCAAGGTAAACTTGCCCACAGCGCCCGCCGAAGCTCTTGTCATTTATCTAACTTGAGACAATACAGTACGAGAAATTGCGTCGGTAACAACCGCCGTGGCTCACGGAGACTTGACCAAGAAGATCGAAAGACCTGCGCGAGGTGAAATCCTGCAACTGCAACAGACCATCAACACCATGGTTGACCAATTACGAACCTTCGCTTCCGAGGTGACGCGTGTGGCAAGAGATGTCGGAACTGAAGGTATATTGGGTGGACAGGCCGATGTTGGGGGAGTTCAGGGCATGTGGAACGATTTAACCGTCAACGTAAACGCCATGGCCAACAATTTGACGACCCAAGTACGCGACATTATCAAGGTCACTACAGCTGTCGCCAAGGGAGATTTGACCCAAAAAGTCCAGGCCGACTGCAGGGGAGAGATCTTCGAGCTCAAGTCGACCATCAACTCCATGGTCGATCAACTGCAGCAGTTTGCCCGTGAGGTCACCAAGATTGCTAGAGAGGTTGGAACGGAAGGCCGATTGGGTGGACAGGCCACTGTCCACGATGTCGAAGGCACCTGGAGAGATCTCACGGAAAACGTAAATGGCATGGCAATGAACCTGACAACCCAAGTGCGAGAAATCGCCAAAGTCACCACGGCTGTGGCCAAGGGCGATCTGACAAAGAAGATCGGTGTTGAAGTCCAGGGAGAGATTCTGGAGCTCAAGAATACCATAAACCAGATGGTAGATCGACTTGGTACCTTCGCTGTGGAAGTGAGCAAGGTTGCTCGTGAAGTCGGCACGGATGGAACTCTTGGCGGACAGGCCCAAGTCGCCAATGTTGAGGGTAAATGGAAAGATTTGACTGAAAACGTCAACACCATGGCCTCGAACCTCACAGTCCAGGCAAGGCTCCTTACCCGGACGCTTACGGGCCTGACGACTCGTTGCGTGTCACTGCCTGCAATTGTTGTGCTAACTATTTCCATAGGTCAGAAGTATCTCTGCCGTGACTCAAGCGATCGCCAATGGGGACATGAGCCAGAAGATCGACGTCGAGGCAAACGGAGAGATTGAAGTCCTCAAAGAAACCATCAATAACATGGTCGACCGTCTGTCTAGCTTCTGTTACGAAGTACAGCGAGTTGCCAAGGACGTGGGTGTTGATGGCAAGATGGGAGCTCAGGCTGATGTGGCTGGGCTCGATGGCGGATGGAAGGAGATTACGACTGATGTCAACACTATGGCCAGCAACTTGGTAAGCTATCGTTCGAAGATGGAGAAGTTAGGTGAATACCAACATACTAATACCGACGCAGACGACCCAAGTGCGCGCCTTCTCAGATATTACAAATCTGGCAACCGACGGCGACTTTACCAAACTTGTCGATGTCGAAGCTTCTGGCGAGATGGACGAACTAAAACGCAAGATCAACCAAATGATTTCCAACCTGAGAGACTCTATCCAAAGGAATACACAGGCTAGAGAAGCAGCCGAGTTGGCCAACAAGACAAAATCAGAGTTCCTCGCCAACATGTCTCATGAAATTCGAACTCCCATGAACGGCATCATTGGCATGACCCAACTCACGCTCGACACCAATCTGGATCAGTATCAACGGGAGATGCTGAATATCGTCAATAATCTTGCCAACAGCCTCCTGACAATCATTGACGACATTCTGGATCTTTCCAAGATTGAAGCCAGAAGAATGGTGATTGAGGAGATCCCGTATACGTTGCGGGGAACGGTCTTCAATGCCCTAAAGACTCTTGCTGTCAAGGCAAATGAAAAGTTCTTGGATCTCACCTACAAGGTAGACAGCTCTGTGCCGGACTATGTCATTGGTGACTCCTTCCGTCTCAAACAAATCATTCTCAACCTTGTCGGCAATGCTATCAAGTTTACTGAGCACGGCGAGGTCAGCCTGACGATCAAAGAACGACAAGACCAGAGTAACGTCGGGCCCGGCGAATATGCTGTTGAGTTTATCGTGGAGGATACCGGTATCGGCATCGCCAAGGACAAGCTGGACTTGATTTTTGACACCTTTCAGCAGGCCGATGGCTCCATGACTCGCAAATTTGGTGGAACTGGTCTTGGTCTATCGATTTCGAAACGACTGGTGAACCTGATGGGTGGTGACCTATGGGTCAACAGTGAGCATGCAAAGGGCAGCGATTTCCACTTCACATGCCGAGTTAGACTGGCCCACGACGACAGCGAGATGATTGAGCAGCAAATTCGACCTTACCGGGGTCACCAGGTTCTCTTCGTCGATGAGGCTCAATCGGGCTCTGGAACCGCCATCCGAGGCATGCTTGAAAAGATTGGCCTCCACCCTGTGGTGGTCGAGTCCGAAAAGGGCACCGCCTTTACCCGCTTGCAGACAGGCGGCGCTCTTCCTTATGATGCCATTATCGTGGATTCGATCGACACCGCCATGAGGCTGAGAGCCGTGGATGATTTCAAGTACCTCCCTATTGTCCTCTTAGCGCCTGTCGTTCATGTCAGCTTGAAGTCGTGCATGGATCTGGGCATCACATCTTATATGACTACGCCGTGCAAGCTCACTGATATAGGCAACGGGATGATTCCGGCACTCGAGAAGAGGGCCACACCCTCCCTCGCAGATAACACCAAGTCATTTGAGATTCTCCTTGCCGAGGACAATACTGTCAATCAAAGATTGGCGGTCAAGATCCTGGAGAAGTACCACCACGCCGTCACAGTGGTTGGTAACGGTTGGGAAGCCGTAGAGGCCGTGAAGGAGAAGAAGTTTGACGTCATTCTGATGGACGTTCAGATGCCCATTATGGTCAGCAGGATTCTCTAAGTGGCTGTAATTCGTATTTAATTGGAAGGCTAACACAACAACAGGGAGGATTCGAGGCGACGGGTAAGATCCGAGAATACGAGCGAGGAATGGGTACCCACAGAACCCCGATTATCGCTCTGACAGCCCATGCGATGATGGGCGACCGCGAGAAGTGCATCCAAGCGCAGATGGACGAGTATCTTTCCAAACCTCTGCAACAGAACCATCTGATGCAGACCATTCTCAAGTGCGCCACTCTTGGAGGCCCCCTACTCGAAAAGAACCGTGAACGCGAGCTGGCGATGCATGCGGAAGCGAAGGCGTCCAAACATAAGGATGGTGGACAGGGCATGTTGCGACCGACTCTCGAGAACCGAGCCTTCACCAGTCGCGAGCCCATCTCGAGCAATGGACAGGAGGGACCTGCCGCCGTGTCACCCGAGCAGGACGAAGCCTTGGCAAGAGCACGTCTCGATTTCTCTGATATGCGAAGCTTGTCGAACTAACAGAGTTGTGTTGCCGGTCTCAGATTCTCATATAGTGGTCTATGGGAGAAAATTGGGGACCACTCTAGCGAATGTGAACTGCCATGGCTGGTAGGGATCATTCTCCCACCAGTTTCTCGACAAACTGTCTTTTGCCTCTTTTGCCATTACCATCGTGATATTTATCGCCGGACTGAATTAATAGCAGATGACACTGGACGAAGCCGTGGCATGGAGGTTTACGGAGAGCGGCACCAATTGACATGGGAGAGGAGAACTTGGGATGGGAGAACTTGGGACGAGAGAACTTGGGACGGGCGTCAGAAGGATGCAACAGGAACTAGCAATCTGTGAAGCAAGAATACCTCGATTCGTTTATTCATCACAACAACCCACGACGCCCGGTGACTCGCATCACAGTAGACGTCATAACTCATGCAGTCTGCCCCGGCTCGATATCATCTTTTACCGGTCCCTTCTCTGCCAGTATTTTACTATTGGCTTTGTCGGGCTTTGAGGTCTTGGGTTGCTCAGGCACGCTAGCCTCGAGGGCAGCTAGGATGGCATCGAACTTGCTTTCGAGATGGGAAAGATTGGCTTCAAGAGCGGTGGCAGTCTGCTCGCCCCTTGAAAAGGGGGAAGGAAAATGTTAGTAAGGCCCACTACTGTGATTACAATTCACGAACAAAAAGAAAAGGACGCAGCCTAGCTGGTGCATTTGTCAAGGGGGTAGGGCCATGTACTGTGTAGATGTTGACGAGCTGGGTGGAAGAAGTTCGAGACCAATATAACGGTTGGTCAGGAAATGGAGTGATTGGGGATAAGGTAGATGGGGGTGGGCGTAGGGGCCTGAATGCGATGGATGGATGGGTGAACGGCAGCTATGCCACTAGTTGGGGATCCGGCGCATGGGCAATTGGCATGTCTTGTGAAATGGCGGAGAAGCGAATACGGATGGGAATTGGGTCGATAAGGTAGAAGTGAAAGTGACTGCCAACAACGTCCTAGGGTCTCTCACGACTCTTGAGTTTCGTAGAGTAATGCACCTGTAGACTCTCGACGGACCGCCCTGGATAGGCCTCACTGAACCGCTGGTGAATCTCGGGCCACGCTAGCATCTCCCTGCTCTCCTTTAACTCGATGAGAAGATCATCTTCCTGTGGGTGTATTTAGCTCTTGGAGCTGAAGCACGCTTGGCCCTGCTCCTCGTCCGTGTGGAGGGTAAATTAACTCGATCCTGAGCGGTGCTGCTAGCATGCCCATGCGTTGTACAAGGAGTCCAGTCGAACTGTACCTGGAAAGTTGTTTTGCCGTTCTTGGTTATGCGCTTGAGCGAAGCATTCTCGAGCGGCCATTCCTCAAAGCCAGGGTTGCAAACCACTCCACTGAATCCACGCGTGGATCCACTGAGTGGATCCACGGTCCATTCCACTCGAAGCGCTCGTGGAGTGGATGGAGTGGATTTGAAGTTAAGTGCTCCCCGCCAAGCTAGGTGTGCGAGCTTAACTCTGGTTGACAGTTACCCTAGAATCACATCGTCAGGAACTCTCTTAACCAAACGGCATTTACTGCCATTTAACGAAAGCAGTGCCGTTAGAACCGCCGAACTTTTCTCATTAGAACGATATAAATCACAATATGCCGGGTAAAGCTTTGCATGATAACAACAAAGTGAAGAAAAAGGTAGGTCATCATTCATTCATTTTCCAATTGTTTTCTCGAGACTGACCGATCAATGTGGGTCCCAAAAACTCACAAAAGCTTGAGAGCTGCAGGAGGCTCCCTTTATTTATTCTTTTCCCTCTTCTCCCCTTTTCCTCGCTTTCTTCCTTAGCTTTAGGATACTTGCTGTAGTGACCCAGCTAGTTGTCAATATGCTCAGTTGGGGCCATTAGAGTAGACCTGTTTTGCCTTCGGCCAAGCCATATCTTATCATTACCGAATTCACCGAAGTGAGGATCCATCCGCTCCCCTGGTCAGGGGTAGCTCTGGCCAGAGCTCAGGGGCCACGATTGAGACAAATCTCCTTTTTCTTTCTTCGTAACATTTTGTTGATACGCTTTGCCCTATTTTCGACGCGATTTTGAGACGACCACGAGCTTTTATTCACGATGGCTTCGTCCGATTCTTGCCTTATTACTCCCCATCTAACGCCGTCCCCAACGCCCTCTCGGGCGCCTTCAACCCCGAACCCCTTCTCGAGACCGACCGAGACCCCTTCCGAAGACGAAGAAAGACACGAAGCAACGCTTCGGCATCATTTCCGTGGCTGGGCACTCTCCGAACGAAGCAGAGATACTGGTTCTTGGGCCTGGCCTTTTGGATATGACATCCAAAAGGACGAGCAGCGCAGATGGGTCTGTCGCGCCTGCATTCGCAAGAAGGACCCCTGTCCAGGCAACTTTGGCTCCGATGGCATTCAAAACGCGTATAATCACCTATTTACCGAACATGGAATTCGCGCTCCGTTGAACAAGACGAAAGGAACTGCGGAGAAGAAAGCCGATTCTACAAGTATTAAGGCGAAGGGGCAGAAGTCCATCGTGGAGGCCATGCAGCTTAACTTGCACAACCCACGAGAACAAGCAATTGCTAACAGTTTTATTAAGCGTTTCGACCGCGATTACTTTCAACAGCTTCTAATAAACTGGATCGTGGCAAGGAACCATTCTTTTTCCATTGCAGAAGAAAACGAGCTGCGAGAAATATTCGACTGCTTGAACCCGTCGGTCTCAGTTCGTGACGCCAACGTTACCCACACGACAATCAAGGAAAAAGTTGCTTCAGCATTCAAACAACATAAGCAGAAGGTTGTCGAGGTACTCCACAAGGCGCCTGGCCTCATCCACATCTCATTTGACGGCTGGAGGTCTGGAAATCGGCATGCTTTATATGGAGTGTGTTGTTTTTTCAGGGACGAAAACAACAAGCCGTGCAATGTTACGATAGGGGTCCCCGAGCTCAGCGTCAGCCACACTGGTACCAATATCGCGGCCGAAATCCTCGACATTATCGAAGCCTATGAGATTCAACACAAGATTGGATATTTCACGTTGGATAACGCGGAAAATAACGATACCGCTATGGAGATAATTGGAGGAGAGCTGGGCTTCGTTGGCAAGGCTAGGCGAGGGCACTGTTTTGGCCACACTCTGAACCTCTCGGCCAAAAGCATGCTGTTCGGCCACAAAGCTGACGCGTTCGAACGGCAGCTATCTGGACAGGCGCCTTTATCAGAAGCCGAGCATTTGCTTTGGCAGAAAAGGGGTCCGGTGGGCAAATTGCACAATGTTGTGGTATTTATCCACAGATCTGACAAGCTGACGTACCTGCTTCGAGAGCTCCAGCAGACCGCCTTCGACCAGTCGCCTGACCCTAAAGTCAAGACTAAGAAGCCTTTGGACGTTGTTTTGGACAACGATACTCGATGGCTTTCGCAATTATACATGATCCGACGCGCGCTTCAGCTGCGTGATTATATTGAACTGCTTATCGCGCGATATCGGGTGGAGTTCGAACAACAGCACAAGACCAAAAGGAGGACTACGAAGAAGTCCGCCAAACTACCATATATTTGCGAGCCAGAACATCAGTTATCTGACAAGGACTGGGATGTTCTCGGGATATTTGCGCAGCTCCTAGGCTATTTTGAATACACGATCAAGATGCTTGAAGGCGATGGCCAAATTCGCAAGCGGAAGCGTGGATGGATGGGATCATATGGTAATATTTGGGATGTCGTCCAAGGCTTCGAATTCCTTCTTGACAAGCTCAAGGGCTACAAGACTGTAGCTGAATACTTTCCTGACCCCGAACACTTCAGGATTAACATCAATTTAGGTTAGGAGAAACTTGATAAGTATTACCAGCTGTTACGCGAAACGCCTATCTATTATACGGGCCTGGCGCTCCATCCAGCGTACCGCTGGAAGTGGTTCGACCGCAAGTGGGTCGGCAACCCTGAATGGATTCGTCAAGCCAAGCGAATCGTTCACGATGTATGGCACTACGAGTATCGTGAGACCAGCTTACCTCGAATGGCCGTGGATGGCGAAAAACCAGCTCCCAAACGGCGGAAGACGTACAGCAATCCGTTCCAAGAATACCTTGAAGAAAACCGCTGCGCAGCACCAGCAACGCAAGGTGACGACAGCCTTGAGCCGTTTGAAGACGAGTATCAACACTGGATTTCGAACCATAAGAGTGGTGATGCCCAGGTTCGTGACCCTCTTGCTTATTGGCACGAGAAAAGGTTCAAGTATCCACGTCTGTCACGAATGGCCCTTGACTTTCTTACAATCCAGCCCATGTCGGCTGAGTGTGAACGCCTCTTTTCAGCAGCAGGGCGGATGGTAACACCTCTGCGAAGTCGGCTTGAAGCACGGGTTATTGGGACCTGTTAGGTCTTGCGTTCATGGCTTAGGGCGGGTATTATTCGAGATTTAGACCCTTTCTTTGTCTCAGTAGCAGAGGAGCAGGACAATCTCAAGATGGCTCACATGACGGACGACGAGCTTCAAGAGTGGGCAACAGCGTGGCTTGAGAATGTGGCGGAGTGCCACCAAGAAGGAAGTAGTTGGGAATAGCTTCACCCTTTCACAACTCCAAAATGCTGACGTAATGGACTCATCCACTAATCCACTACATCCATTCCACGTCCACGGTCGCTTCAAATGGATCCACTACACTGACAAGCTTCGTGGATTAAGGTCCATCCACGTCACTGCTCCCGCTCGTGGATTTAGTGGAGTGGTTTGCAACCCTGCTCAAAGCTGGCGAGAACCGCCCTGACTTCGGTCTCATCGGGCGTCGCCTGGGATGACGCTGGGCTGAGGATACCGCTTGCCCGGGCATACTTCCCCAAGAGTTGAAAGTCTTATTTGGCTATCAGACAAACTCCCTACCACAGTACTAGCACGCTTTGGCCTCAAATCCCTTCACCCTCGCTGGCCCACAAAGTCCAAAGATATGCTAACCCTTCCCAGTATCATTCGCGACTGCTTGCTCATTGCGCTTCTGACTCAGTTGTGACGGACATACCCCGAAGTTGGACCTGGCTCGATGCCCATGGTGAAGATGCTCTAGGCCATGTCCTTTGCAGGAGCCGCGGTAGCAGGCTGGGGTTGGGCCTACCTCTGAAACTCTTCGTCCATAAATTTTCAACGACCGGTATGAGGCACACGAGAAAGTCGTGAGCCCCAAAAACATTCGAAAGAATCTATCAGTGTATGTCGCATTCTGTCTCACTAACTCATCAGACCAAAAGTGGAATGCACACTCCAACAGGAGGCGCTGATAAGTTGTGTATATGAGAGATGCATATTATGTAACAGTGTAAGTTTAGTTTCGTCTAGGGGCTCAGTACGTACCAAGTGTCTACTTGTCGATGACTCTGTTTTTAAAGCCATAACGCTGGCTATCATGGCGAAAGTTTCAATCAGCATAACGGTCTTGATTTTCGTAAACTGCCGTGAGATGCACGATGCAATGAGCACCCACTCTAGTACCATCCAGCACCGGAAAGTAATAGCTGATGCTGCCGAGAGTTCATTGACCACTGCGCTTTGGGAAGCCAGGGGATGGTGCTGACGATAAATGGCACTCCAGTGAATGCTAGGAGAAATGCGAGGGGCCATGGAGCAAATGCACATTGTCCTGGGCTCCAAGAGCCGCCGGCATACAAGCACTTTCGGTTGTTAGAATTGCATTAAGGCTAGGATATACACTCACTTCTCTAATCATGCTGGAGACGATGATGGAAGAGCTTAGGTACGTTGACCAGGGATCTCCACGTTCTTGCATCAGAACTACGAATACAAGGGCGGATCCAGTAGCAATTACGCAGTGCGTAATCACCACTGCTGTGAATGTATAAGGATGCCTTGTAAATAATGATGGAGGGACCACAGACACTGCGTCTCTCGATGGTTTCGTTGCGTGTTTCGATACCGCAGGATGGCTTTGACAGATGTTGATAAATTCGCCGCGGCACTGAGAATAAATGCCGTGGTCAACGCGGTCGATACAGGATATGGGAGACTCATCGTGATAAAGGTTAAGGTCATAATCATATAACGTGCATGATAAGCATGCCGGTCAAACAAGCTTGCCGGTCAGTGGGATTTACACCTTAAATCGCGATTTTAAAAAAAATCTTAAATATTTAAACTAGACCCAAAATGACTAAAAACTTAGAATCAGGTTACTTAGGTAGTAAATTATATAAAGGAATTTTTCTAGGTTTTTAATCTCTTTTTTTATAGAGTTATTAAGAAAAAGCTTATTTACACTGTCTTTTTTTCTTTTTTTATATATAATAAGTTAAATAAATTAATTAAAAATCCAAGAAAAAGATAATATTATGACTTTTTTTCTAAAGAATCTAAAATTAATTCCTTAAAAATATACTAGTTAAATAGCCCGTTTTAGAAAATTTAAAATTTACACTTTTAGCTGTACAGTATAATTGACCGGCAAGCTTGTTTGACCGGCATGCTTATCATATACGTTAGCCATTTGCCTGTCATGATGACAGAACAATTGGGGAAACCGGGCGTATAAATAGAGAACAGTCGGGCCGCGTGCCCTTCTATTTCAAGCCAACGCCCCCTGAGCCTACATCCAGGTTTCGTTGATCCTTGTGTGGGAAGTGTATCATGGTGTAAAGTGATGTAGATGTGGTCGTGCGGCATTTACCGAGATCAACAGCCTCTGTTGTCATGTTCCGCAGGCCCATGTTGTATCATTGGGTAGTTCTCGTCCATGCACCATCGGCATCCCCATTCCACTAGACAGACTGAAGAGGACCACGAACTATGCAAGGCGTTTTCGCCATCTTCATATGGTATGCTGTAATGAGATCCAGCACAGGGGGAAGATCATCAGGCAGTCACACACCAAGGACGTGGCCTTTTCCCGCTTTACCCGACTACTGTGTGAGATCGCTGATGGGACACAGGACAGTATCAGTGCTCTTATCACCTCTTCCTTTCCCAATGCTCTCTTCATCTCTCTCGTCACTGTGCTTTCGCCCCGAGCCCTGAAAGTGTTTCCCCTTTTCGGGATTATGAAGAGAGTTTTGCCGCTGACGAAGCAGATTGAGGCCAAGAGAACTCTCGTATAGTTTCCGGGAGCATTCGGACAGTCAGGCAGAACTCAGCCGTCAGCGGATCCGTAATCCTTTAGCAATCCTGCATGATGACCTGTCTGTCACACATAGCCGCTAAGGTCGTTATGGGACACTCCTCCGGGTTAGTGCCATGGTATCTGTTGGCTGAGACACTGCAGAGCGGCCACTATGAGCATGTCGAGGAGAAAGGGGCGCCTCCTTCATATGGGAAATTCAGGGAGCCACAACCCCTTTGACCTTGCATAGTGGTTGTGTTGTGTGTCACCAAAGAGGGGGGGGGGGGTGTTGGTACTGCATGCTGGGCAGGCTTCACTGCTAAGGGTATATTGAGGAAGGTGTGGAGTAGATAGTATGCCTTACCATCAGTTGCCATCAACAGCTGTCATCCTTGACTCGCTGCATTGGCAATCTTGAGTGCAACTATAAACCCCATGAATTTCCCAGCTGTCCTGATCATTCAACAGCCGTATGTCAAACCTTGCACTTTACACTATCCAACGATCGATAAAATGAGCACTCAACAGCGTCTTATTGCCTCCCTGCCCACTTCCTAGCAAGTCTTGGTGAAGGAGTCATTCATAGATGGAGGGGAGTTGGCAACTAAGATTCTTTCTGGTATTCGGCAAACAGAAGACGCGGATGCCTCCGACGAAGCACTGGACACAAGAAAGAGGCGGAGAGAAAGTGAAGAGCGACGAACAGGTACAAGAGCCCTTTCACCTGTGGTGATGAATCTAATGTATTTAGCAGTACAGCGTTTGAAAGAAGGGCCCTTTAGTGACTCGCTACCTACACCATGGAAGGCGGGCTCCTTTGTCAAAGGGCCGTTGAAAATCATGTGGGAAGAGAGGCAGGTTCGAGAGGAGAAGTACAAGATTTCCTTTGACACCTCCTTACACTTAATCAATGGCATTAAGTACCGAATGTTCAGCAAGGGATGGGATTTGAAGTACACCACTGTTAGCAACTCTGATGATCTCATCGTCAAGGTTTGTGTTAAGGTTCCGTCGGAGTTCGGACATAGCTTTCCACATATTCTAGAAGACTTGAAAGAGATCCTTGCAACAGAGATAGGAATGGATCTGCAGGATGATACAGACAAATAGAGTACGTTTGTGAGGATGCCTTGGCATGTTTTGTCTAACAAGCTGACCAAGTTACCTCACTTAACTCATGCTACTAGATCTCCTCCCCCTATGTGTGTTTAACTTATTGTCTAGAGTTAGTATCACTCGCTGCACCTCCACAAGTATAGGCAAAGCAGACTTGAGAATCAGGAATTATGCCTCAACACGTCAGTCAGATAACGTCATGGAGAGGCTGAGGAGAACATCAGTATGATCATCCTAAGCGAGGGGTGGCAGCCAGAAGAGTCAAGGGACATGTGCCTCGTTATCAACTCGCGTCGATGGCTCAGCCATCGAGACCACCTCTTCACCAACCAAGTAACTCGAGGAATTGCGTCGAAAGCCGAAGAAGAAAGTGTGGTACACTGCCCCGAGAACTCTACGACGTTGGTTTGATCCGCCCATACACGAGGCACATTTTGAGGAGGAGTCCGTCTCAGGATGCGCCGGTTAGGGTCAGGGGCAGGTCGAATGTGATGGAAGTGGAGTCAGTGACGTTGGGGGTGTTGGTGTAAACTGGATGTTGGGGAGGTGTAGAGTAGAGAGTATACCTTACCATCAGCAGCTCCCACCCTTGGCTGGCAGAAAGGTTGAAGGAGGACGCCACAGCCGAGGCACAGATCAATGATCCCATGACTAACTCTTGTCGTGCCGGTCTGGCGGGCCAACAGCACGGAGAGACCGACGGGTCAGGGCAACGCCGACGTGGTCATGCCAAGCGAGGTGTGGTAGGAATCATGGGAGTGAAGAATATTCCAGCTGGTTCAGCCGGCTCAGGGTCGGTGATATATGTGGATGCTGACTTACGCCCAGGGATGTGACCGACTTGCATACAGCAGCACCTCGAGTGGTGAGGATGCCGTCATCAACGAGCTCGGGATGCAAAGTAAAATGGCTGTGGGAGGAGGTTCGACCATCTTGCGGGCGATACCTCATTGTATCAAGTAGCATCGTCATGTCCGGATCCTTTCCGCATGGGGCGAATATCCCTCTATGTATCTCTATGCTGCCTAGCCGGGCATGGCTATGTAGCCGGGCTGAGACGGCCTCCTTCCAGGTTCACAACATCACATATGTGACACGCTATCTTCATGCAGACCGCCCTGATTGACTCGGGGAGCACCAGCTACTACTGAATGATACCATACCTGTTCACGGCTACTAGCAGGGGCTGCCACCGAATGTTCGGTTCTATGTTGAGGACATTGAGCAAGACTGGGTCGAGTCTGAGGGTTACGACCTCATCCACTGTCGCTACATGGCCGGCTCCATCGCAGACTGGCCGGCTCCATCGCAGACTGGCCGGCTCCATCGCAGACTGGCCGGCTCCATCGCAGACTGGCCGGCTCCATCGCAGACTGGCCGGCTCCATCGCAGACTGGCCGGCGCTCGTTTGCCAAATCTATGAGAACCTAAAGCCAGGTGGGTGGGTGGAGCTTCAGGAAACCATCAATGCAATTTACTCAGACGACGAAACTCTCAAACCTGACAACGCCCTCGTCAGGCTGACGGACAACCTCAAGAAAGCCCATGATATGATCGGCCGCACGCTGGATCCCGCTCCTAAATTCACGGGCTGGCTGGAGACGACGGGCTTCTGCCACATTACGGAGCGAAAATTCAAGCTTCCCGTAGGCATGTGGCCCAAGGACAGACGACTGAAAGAGATCGGGGCCTGCTTTAGAACGTTCGCGTTTTACTTAAACTTTGGTTAATTGCAGTACCATACTAGACCCCTCCGCATTTGCGTTGCGGCATTGGGAAAACCCAAAGGGAAAACCAATGCCGAGGGAGAAACAGATTCAAGAAACCAGGGCCATGCCCAAAGTGAAACGACCATCGCCAAGCCAGAAACCTCATAGAAAGGAGTGGTTATAATTCTCCAGTGCCCCAAAGGATCACACAAGATAAAACCCAAGTAGCCCTCAAGTCAATTTCCCAACATCCTAACTGCTTGCCACTCCTCTCCAAGTCGACAAGATCCTAGTCGCGCATTCATAAAATATCAATAGTACACACTCCGACGAGGACATTGTTCTGGTTTTCTGTGTTACCATCTGGGAAACGGAAGTCTGCAAAGAAAAGAACGAACTTACCTGATCATAAGTGCAGCACTGCCTCTTGAAGGGGGTGCCGCCGCCGCGAGCCTCAATATCATCAGCTGGAGCGGCAATGGCAATGACAGCCATGGTGAGGGCGGAGAGAGCAACAGAGGCCTTCATTTTGATTGTAAGAGGTTGGTTTGGTAAAAATTTGTTGGGGGATTGGAGCTTGTGGATGATGCTGTGGATGCTGGTGAAGTGAAAGTTGGAGTCAAGGCGGGAGTCGAAGGGGGTTTATATAGACAAAGTCGAGTACGATCAATACAGGTTTATGTCCACCATGCAAGTGCTGGAGTTACATCACATGGTGGCAGCTACGCCGATGAGACCATAAAAGCTCAATGTTACAATGGCTTGGCAATTTGAAAAAATGTCTTGCAAGAGTTTAAGAATCTGGGAAAGATCTACATTCAGAACGCATCCTTGAACCTAACTTTGGAGGACTAAAAACGTTGACTCGAAACTTGTTATCGTGGCTTGCGATATGAAATAATACAACTATCCCATATCCATAAACTGCTCGGTAAACTCCGTCGACTTATCTATGCATGCATTAGTTAGACATCAGCCACTACAACATTGTTCCCGCGCATATACCGGATATAGGAAAAGTCAACGCGGCAGCAGTCGCTGCTAATTACCAAAGCAAGTTTCCCAACGTCAAGCCTGTCCTTATAGAGCATCAGCGGCGCTATTCCCTTCGGCCCCAAAAGCAAGGAGATCATTCTCGGCAACGTCATCATTAGCATTGACACCGTTCAGTATAATCTTGGATGGCAGTTATTGGAGGCTTTTCTCCGGCAAGACTTGCTGTTACTCTTTAGGGCTCAAACGGTACTAGCGCAATTGAAAAGCTTTCGTGGCCAGCCGCTGAATAGAAGATGATAACACAGGAAGCAGAAGAGATATTGAAAAAGATACTAAACGCACGTATAGCCAAGAACCAATATTAGAAGGCAAGAATGGAATATTACGTCAAGTAGAAAGACCACCCTCCTTTGTGGTGGCCTCAATGGGACCTAATACCTGGCAGTAAGGCATTGCTCTATGAATTCCATAACCAGAACCCAGATCGGCAATTACCATTATAGCGTCATATGAGCTCCTAGCTACGTAGGTGGGTTGTATTGACGACCCTCAATGTAGCACCCAACACACTCCCCGATCCAGTATCTCCTGTGCCCCTTGTTCATCCGTTTTAGCGTGGCGCCACTCGGGTCATGGGCGGCTAACGGCGGGACGGCCAAGGAGGGATCAAGAATGTACGGTCCAACTTACGGAAATGCATGGCAAAGGAGCCAACTACATGGGATTTGTAAACTTTCCGTTGGTGGTATCCACCAGTAAACATGCACAACCGTCGTAGGAGAGGGGCCTTTTCATGATGTGCGAAGTGAAGGAGGCGATAATCATTCCCTTTGCTGGGAAAATATTTCTATGACGGTTACACCTAGCCTGGTCTCTGTAGAGATGGTGTATTTTGAATCCTCTTACACCTCAATGATGGGATAACCGATCCCATAAAAGGCAATGATTATCGCTTCCTACAGCTTGCATGTGATGAAAAGGCTGTAATCTCCACAAGCATAACGTAGTCCCATGTACAGAGGAGCCTTTCAAAAGTCTCTGCTCGCGTGGACGCTAAGGTCAGCCACAAACAGGGATCGTGCCGAAAGCGAATGTACCCAGCCAAATTCTTAGGTACCTCACCCCTCTTTCACTTTTCCTGTTTTCCCCTCATCTTGACCGCCAAAATGCGTCAAAATACCGATATTGCAACCCGGGCTCTTGTGGTCGTCTTCAAGAGCCCATCGGGCGGGAAAACAACAGCTGAAGTTGCAGAGATAACAGGTCTTTCGCCCCGTACAATCAATGACATCTACGCACGCGCTATTTCCCGCGGATTCGATCCCAACCACCGACCGATGACCCTCCATGACGAATTCCTTCGTGATGCGCACCGCTCCGGGCGTCCCAAGAAGCAGACGGACGAGGCACGAATAGAGATCATCGCCAAGGTTCGCCGCGATCGATTTGGCAGGGAAAAGACGTGTGCTGATATTGCGGGCGAACTGAGCAGCGATGGGATCGAGATCTCGGCCGTCACTGTATGGCGAATACTGAAGAAAGCTGGATTCCGAAAGACAAAGCCAACGAGGAAACCTGGATTGACGAAGAAGATGAGGGAGGCACGTCTGGCTTGGTGTCTTGAACACCAGCACTGGACCCTAGAGGACTGGAAGAATGTCATTTGGTCTGACGAGACCTCTGTTATCCTGCTCCATCGACGAGGAAGCTATCGCGTATGGCGAAAAGCCGATGAGGCATTTGTTCGAAGTTGTATCCGGGAGCGATGGAAAGATGCATCTGAATTTATGTTCTGGGGCGCCTTTTCCTATGATAAGAAGGGCCCCTGCCACTGTTGGGGTCCAGAGACTGCTGCCGAAAAGAAGGAAGCCGAAAAAATCATTAATAAAATGAATGAGGATCTTGAAGCTGTTATGCGAGAAGAGTGGGAAATTTCAAATGGAATACGACGATTACATCTACATCAACTACCCGGCCCGAAGCCAATCTGGCGATGGAATAAGAAGTCCGGAAAGCTGACGAGAGGGTCCAAGGGCGGTATTGACTGGTATCGCTATCAGAAGACAATCCTGATCCCTAAGATGTTTCCTTTTGCTTTGGAATGTACCAAGGACCGCCCGGGCACTTTGGTCCAAGAAGATAAGGCTCCTGCTCACAGCCACTATATACAGCAACAATGTTATGATGCGAATAGCATCAGCCGGCTGCTATGGTGTGGGAATTCCCCGGACCTCAATCCTATTGAGCCGGCTTGGCCATGGATAAAGAGACGGACTACAAGGAAAGGAGCCCCAAAGTCAAGGCATGAGGCAGTCAAAGCTTGGAAAGCAGCTTGGAAGGAGCTTCCGCAGGAAGCTATTCAGGCTTGGATTGAGCGCATCCCTCATCATATTAAAAAAATCATTGAGTTGGAAGGAGGAAATGAATACAAGGAAAGTCGGACACAGCGGTAGGTACATTGGGAATCCTACTATACATTTTGGGTGGGACCCTGCTCTTTCCCGTGACGCTAGTGTCCTTAGCGTGAGCAGAGACTTTTGAAAGGCTCCTCTGTACTAGCAGCAGGGCTACCGGTATGTGATTTGATTCCCTGTCGGGATCCAGATGATGGAACAACACGATTTTCTCTTCGGAAAGTATGCTTTGGCATTACATTAACACAATCTGCCCCTTAATTAGCATATACATACATACTATTACTCAAAATAATAACTTTTGTCACAGCAGAGGTTTGCCCTTTGGAATCAGAGTGACTTGATCATTAGGGAGGTAGGGCTTCCCGGAGAAGCCAATAAGGAGCGTATTGTGGAGCCAGTTGCAGTGGCAATCCTGTTTCAAGGCAGCCCGGTGGTTGGGAACAAGTTTTCAACATCCCAGCCAAGATGCTGAACCAAATCTCAACGTTCAACTGATTGCTGTGGTTGGTTCGGAAAGTGCCGTTGCAATGCAGATGGCTTGCTGACGAATTCGTGCACCCGGCCCGTCAGACACATGTCCTTCAGCGGCAGCACTTGCCGACCGCCTCAACCAGTGCCTGGCTACTGGTCATTTTTGGTGGCCAACATCCAATCATAATTTTTTGTCTCAGCCTCAACGGCAACTATTCAAACCTTAACCTCATGCCTGCTTCTCCCACGACGATCGACTCACCCACGGAATTATCCTGCGTCGTAGCTCGTCTCAAGTCTTTAAGTTGCCAGGCCAGCGCGTGCTATGCCGAAAGGTACCCGCGAGATTCTGATGATTTGTGACTTCGCGAATCCATTAGTGAATGATCTCCAATTTACTCTACCCTGGTGCATTCGTCATTCATTTCTGCGAGCGCATTCGGGCCGGCCGAAGGCATGCGGGCGCCTCCGTGGAATATGTCTTTCGGAATGGTGTTCGTGGAAGCCGACCTCGCCAGACCTGGCAAGTTCGTCTGTACAGGTCCGAAAACTCTGTGATAGTAAGTTCCCGCGCGAATTGCATGGACGAGGATCACAGGCGACGGCATGGCGATCAGATGCTCAACAAAGTTCATGTGCTTTCTCGAATACGGCAAACTCCGTACGCCACCGAAGGACTAGCTCCCCCAGTAATCTCCCCAGAAAATGGGGACTATTAGTGCGATGATCGTACGCTTCCTCCAAGCCTAGTGCGACAAAGGTTTAGGTACCTGCCTGGCTACGACTCCACCCGCTCCCCGAAGTCAACCTCCCTGTTGCGTTGCGCTTTGTCACGCTAAACGCAGCGGTACTTGGGACTTTATGCATATTGGCATTGTGTGCACCTCGCAAGATTTGCGAGAGTCGAGCTTGCGTTTCAACAGCTTGTGTGGTGAGGGGAGAGGGAACTGCAGAAGGGTGCCGAAGAGGCTTCGCATGTTGCAGCGCGGCTGTGTTGCGGCTTAGACTTCCGCTGAGATGAGGGCCGCAGCCAGAGACGCTTTCGTGCATTTCGAAAGGATTGGTGCGATACAGTGCATCCATATTTTGGGAGACAAGCAACAGTTGATGGTGAGAACGAGCACGAGAGTTTGTTTCGTTGAGCCGCTTGCTCCTATCACTTTCCGCTACCAGCAGCGGTCTTCCATGGCCGCTGATGTGGGACGCCCGGCGGGCAACTATTGTGAAAGGGCACAGCGGGACAGGTGTAATTAGTGCGCAAGGGACGGGCCGCTCGGCCCTGCTATCTGTTCGTCAGTATTGCGCTCTATGACGGAAGAGGCTGAAGACGGCATCACATTCATAACGAATTTGCACAAAAACAGGATGAAAGAGATTTGTGGGCCAATGGCCTGGATTTGCATGTGATTCTAACATCTCACCGAGGGGACACGAGTCTTGCGGCTATCGGAAGTTGCCGTGCGTCTCTTCGTCACGCACGTTCACAGAGACGGAAGTGATCGACGGGACGAGAGCTCCTCGGCTACGTCTGACGACTTCAGCGCAGGCCACAATTCAAGTCGCAGTTCAATTCAACTCAATTCAACTCAATTCAACTCAATTCGGCGGCCGACCGGCTCAACGCAATTCAATGTGCGAATAGCTTTAAATTGAACTCGATTGAGGTCTAGAATAACTCAATCTTCCAGCTTAGAGTGGCTGATATGAGGCTCAATGTCCCGCCTTGCTTGACCTCCAGGGCCAAACTACAACCAATTCGCCCCTTTTACCCCTTATGCCCCTTTTACCGTCGAGTGGAACCCTGAGCGGGGCCCTGAGCCGCATCCCCTTGGGAGGATTTTCTAACCAATAAGGTTGATTGTCATGCGGGAAGGTTGTTTTGTGGAAAGACGCCAGCCCCAAGCATGAGCCGGGGTGCACGGAACTTTCCATCTGCACGATTTCATTGGCAAGCTGTCACTCATACAACAACGGCACCTTCCGAAGCAAGCGCCGACCACGGAAATTAGCTGATATGTAAGGATTGGTTTAATATCTTGCCTCAGGTGTTGACAACTCGTCCCTGACCACTAGGCTACCTGGGACTAAGATTGTTACTGTAACCGGCTCCATGCAGTCAAAATATACTCGTCATCGAGGTTCTCTAAGAAGCCCTACTTACCCAGTTATACTCGTGGAGACAGCTATCTCGGTGAGCAACCTCTTTATCACATGCAAGCTGCAGGAGGAAGTGACAATCATAGCCTTTGCTGGGGTATTTCTACGACGATAACATCTCGACTGCTCTCTGTGGAGATAGAGGATATTGGATTATCGACGTGGTATGTTAATCCAACTACACAAGATCTGCAAACTTTCCGCTGGTGGTAGTCTGCCAGTAAACATACACAACCGTCGATGAGGGAGAAGCTCCTTTGCGGTGCATTTCCGTAACGTCAAGTCGGGCCGTGTAACCTTAGTCCCTCTTCCGCCTTGGCCCGCCCCGCCGTTAGCTCGCCGATGATCCGACCGGCACCGTTAAAACAGATCAACAAGGGGCGCACGGGAGATACTGGACCGAAACTAGTAAGCCTGGTTTAAGGTTTCTACAGACTTCAGCTTGGCACAATTGAAGGTGCGTACAAGTGTAGTCACATAGTCTTCGAAAGAAACTTGATTGTATTCGAAGTAATCCGGATCTCGAGCATTAAAGAGAAAATAGCGATCTCTCGATCCGGGTTGGATATGACGTCGAGTTCCGCTGGCGCTCCTGCGACTTTGAGTTCACCACCTTGTGTCGCGCCGGAGTTTGCCGAAAGCTCGTGTATGGAGGGCATCGAGCCAGTATGAACCGTAGCGCTGCCCTCAAATCAATCAAATCAAATCCAGAGTCATATTTGGAATATTTGATCAAATCAAATATTCCAAACAGCAATCAAATATTTCAAATCCCAACATCTGTGCTCTCCATACTACTCTCAATGTTTCTTGGCATCCTCCGGGTGGGTGGGGTGGCTTAGACGCTGATGGTTGGATGCCGCTTAGCCGCGGATGTGTTGATGTCGCTTGGACGCTGATGTGTTGATGTCGCTTTAGACGCTTGGGGAACTCAGTGTGGAGGGGAACTAAATGGTGTCGGGACTGGCATCTCAGGTGTGGCGCATCGCTCTGATTTTCCTTGTCATCCGCGGCAGAAAACAGAATCCGTCCGCCCAGCGGCTCCACAGGACGTTTTCAGTCTTCTGCTTTCTGTTTTCTGTCTGCATGCGCGGGTAATTTACCAGTATACGAGTCTACAGCTCTATTTTCTGTGAACGGTTCCATCCTCGGCGCTTACCAGTAATCGCCGCCTACCATGGCCGCAGATTACCAGTACTCAGCCATCGTACTACATATAGTAAGGCAGGAATGGATGCAAATCCCGAGCGCTTACTGTTTTATCTACAACTTCCACGGCCGGTCCTATACGGACGAGGTCATTCTCGTCGAATTTTCATAAGGCACTTGGCGCTTTTATTATTTAATGCCTGGCATGTTCTATTGCGCGGACGAGACTGGCGATCGCACAGCAGCAATGGCAGAAGACTCTGCCCGGTAAGGTCGGAAACTATTCGAAGCGAATCGATAAAGCGTTACCAGGCACACATACACGCCCCCTGTACGATGGACTGAAAAGACGCGAATCAGACATGCTCTCACAGCTGCGCACGGGAATGGCGAGGATCAACAGCTACCTGCACAGGATCGGAGCAGCAGAATCGGACATGTGCGACTGTGGACAAACAGCAGAGACGATGGAACATTTTCTGTTCCGGTGCACGAAGTGGGATGCGCAGCGGGGAGGGATGCGAAGGATCGGCCAGACAAAGATGGGAAACCTCTAGTTCTTTTTAAGAGGAAAGGCGGCATCGGATGGCCCAAAATGGGCACCTGACCTACAGGCGGTGCGGGCGGCGATTAAGTTCGCCATGGATACGAGGAGACTTGATGCAAACCAGACTGGATAACATACTAACCAAATTAGCGGCCAAACCTGGCGATACTAATCTGGTGGCTGGGGTTTGATCTGGGTATCTTCATCGAGACTGTTCCGTTCCCTCAAGTCTCGGAATTCCTCCACTTCCTTCCCTTCCCTTCCCTTCCCTTCCCTTCCCTTCCCTTCCCTTCCCTTCCCTTCCCTTCCCTTCCCTTCCCTTCCCTTCCCTTCCCTTCCCTTCCCTTCCCTTCCCTTCCCTTCCCTTTGTTCACAGTGACTTATTCTTTATGCGACTTGCCCTATCTCGAGTGGTGTTTCCGCAAGCCTTCCGACTTCTTGACTTCTTGCTATCCTCGCCCCCGCTGCTCAGACGCCGACGCTCCTCCTCGTACCAAGTACTTAGGGCCTTGCCGTCGAACATTACTTCGTTGTCTTCGATGGCGGTGGGTTGGACCCAGGTGTAGGCGTCGAGGTCGACTTCTGGGGCGGAGGGGTCGAGGGCTTGGAGACCTGGGAGGAGGTAGCAGGTTGCTTCTGGTTCTGGAGGTGGAGGAGACATGGCGAAGGCAGATATGTGGAGTCGATTCAAGATGATATTCGAAGTGCTGAAGATGTTTACTGAAGGAAGATCAGGCTGTTTAGGAAATGTACTTCGGGATTGGCGTTTTGCTTCTTTTAATCCTAGGTCCGACCTGCGCGAGATATAGAGTTGGTCGTCGAGTATGCAGCCTTTGTTTGGGATGAGCAACAAAGGATCAGAAGATCAGAAGATAACTGAAGAGAGCGTGTCGAGATCAGGTTTTTTTTTTTTTTTTCAAAATCCGGATCTGGAACTAGCACTGTGATGATGCATAGCCAAGGTTGGCGTGGTGACTTCATCGACTCGCTGTGCCTTGCATCTGAACCCCCCCTTTTTTTTTTGCCTCCTTCGTTTTGATGTTTATAGTGGTGATTTACTGTGGGAAGGTACCGAGCAACATCCCCTATTCCACAAAACCGCGTTTTTGTGGATGTTTGCCACAGTTCTTGATGTAAATTGGGGCATCATGCACGTTAGGTGGCTTGCATCATCGGACCAGACGTGGGACGGTGGGTGTGTGGCCAAAGTGGTGACGGAATACTGTGTTCAACTACAGTTCTGATCCCATGGAGTTAAATCTTGGCGTCTGAGGAGTACCATGCAAATATCCATCCCGTGCCGCTGCTCGATCTTTAGAGGCATCAGTATGACTGGCTGCGTTTATGTGATGACGTAACCTCGTTGAACTGCCAACATGGCTGGTGTTGCCAAGATGCGACAGAGGCTAGCCAAAGGAAGTCTCTTGACGACGGGGAATCGCTCGTCGATGCGGTCGAGCGACTTGTCGCCGATAGAGTCGACCTTCTGGACGTAGAGCGAGACGTACTGGTAGGGCTTGGAGAACCAGGGAAGGAGGGGGGCGGTGAGGGTCTGGTAGGCGTCGTCGCCGAGCTGGAATGGACTTTGGCCGTACTTGTTGGACTTGGGACGCCACAGGCAGACCAGCTCACTACCCCCAACTTGCACGAACGGAAGCGATCCATACTAAGCGACAAACAGAGGAGGTTGCAGCATGTACATACGTCCATACCGAGATCAAATTACTCCTACGAATTCCCTGCAGATTGAGGGAGCTCCGGCTCACCACTGTCCGAAGACGACCAAAGGGTCAGGTTGTCACGGAGGAGGTGCATGATGAGGATACTGTCGCCATCAGACTCCTCGGCCAGGGCGTCGAGCTCGGCCATGGCATCATCAAAAGCATGCTTCGCAAGATGCCGGGCACGATCAACTAAGTTCAGAATTTCATAATAGAAGACGGAGAAGTTGAGAGCCAAGCCCAGCCGCAACGGGTGAGTGGTTGTGAGCTCGGTCTGAGCAAAATCAGCTGCCATCTAAGAAGCAAACCAAAATCTCGGATCAGTACACCTTGGCTGATTGAATTCTGATCAACAGATTTGAAACCCACCTAGTAGGCCTTGTAGGCAGAGGTAACTGCAACATTACGCTTTTCACCCGACGTGAACTCGGCCAGGTAGCGGTTGTAGTCGCCCTTCCTAGAAACATGATGAGTCAGCCCAGATGCTTTTGAGAAGGGGAGACCATTAAAGTAGGCGCACATCTTGTAATATAAGGCCTTCGACTTGCCAGCACCGGCATTGGGAATTAGGCTCCCGTCTAGCAGATCCAAGACGTCCCGGCAGACCTTCTCGAGCTCATTCTCAATCTCGTTGCGGTATCCACGGACAGCAGCAATATGGTTCTCACTGCCCCTTGACTCCTTTTGCTCGATCGAGGAGATAATGCGCCAGCTGGCACGGCGGGCGCCAACCACGTTCTGATAAGCAATGGCGAGAAGGTTCTGCTCATCAGCACTGACCTCACCACCCATCTTGACGACTTCCTTGAGATGGGGGACCATATCACCGTAGCGCTCAGCCTGGCCACAGAGGCGAGCAAGGAAAGTCTGGCTACAGCCACGAAATCAGTGCTATGGCCCTGGAGAGGCTGATCGAGCGGATAGACAAACTTCTTACGCTGCATGATAGGTATAGGTTAGCAACCGTTGGACCAAATATTTGACCGAAGATGAGGCGGCAAGTTGTGGTGAAAGGGTACGACGTGTAGGGTAATTTGGTGTGGTGAGGTGGTATGGTGGGCTCTAAAAAAGAGAGAAGCGTACTTCGGACCCAAACATTGTTGGATAATCAAAGAAAAATGTTGTGCTAGAATGGGAGGAAATGACGCAGCGTCAAGAGTGACAGGAAGAAACGCGGGGCGGGGGCACTCCAAGGGGGTTTATTGTTCGTTAACTCCTAAGTGTGGTGAATCAGTTTTGAGTTTGTTGAGCAGAAATTAAGTCGGAAAGTCAGCCACAGAGCAGCGCAGCAAGTGATTTTCTTCTCCATTTCCAACTGGTAGGTGAAGTCGTGGTCCCCGAGAGTGTGGTGTAGGGGATGGAATTGCCCGGCATCATTGGCAGTCGGCGATCCACTGACGAGAATGACGGGGAGGTTCTCTGCATAGGCGCTACCTCTGCGAGCTATTCCGTCGCCAAAACAATAATATACTCTGGAATGTTGAGATCTCTTCCTACCAACTAATTGAAGACCATTCTTTTACCTTTTAGAGGCCCTGCTCCGACCTCTACGTTGCATTCAGCTGAGTAGCATCCATTGCTGCCGCAGCTATATTCCAGCCTCCTTCTGATAAGGTGCTTGACAGGCTTTTCAGGGGGAAATGGTGTGCCTCAAGAGCTGGAAGCTCGGTTACCCCCTCGAGGTGTAGCAGCGTGTTCATGGCACACAAAGACACCATGGGCCATTTCAATTTAAGAAAAGGATCTTCACAGTGCCCCATCCACATCTAAGGTGTCAATATTTCTTGTCACGTCAGAAAACCCTATGTCTATTGGACAGAATGACTGAGGTAACAGCGCTGCTAGAGTCGCTGACATCGCTGCCACAAGAAAAGGTCGGAAGCAGCTTGGTCTTTCACCATCCAAAGAAACTCGAAAGGGGCAGGGTTGGTATTGGCTTGTCGGCATGTGATTCGGTAATTGAAAAGCGGGCAGGGCTTTTGATGATCGCAATGCTACGTCGGTCACCGCTCGATATGAGCTAATATCGTGTTACCTGAATGGATAAGGACCTCCTCGGCCCTCGGGTTAACTGCGCAAAGAAGCGCTTGGTATTCCGGCCAAGAGACACAGTTGAGCGGGAGGCGGCGGCGCGTGATCAGCTGGATTTGGGCTTCATAGAATGCGTCAAGCTTGATCGTATTCCGCAGGACCGATTGTTCGTCCCGGGAGAGCATCGCTCGGTTCTTCTCTTCTGCTCGTGTGAATGCTACTTCAAGAGACTGTTGGAGTGCCTTCTTGGCTGGCCTTTCTTCGTCATCAATGATAATGCCGTGGTCATGTTGCATATGTCGTTTGGCGCTTGTGGTCGAGACTGTTCGCCATGGCGGATTGTGACATTGATGACAATACCAGAGTCTCTGGTTGTTCTGATGTGTCTCTTCGTCTCCTTGAGGTACGCGAAAGTGCTTCCACGTTTCAGGCGCGCGTAGTTTACGCTTCTTCGGCTGCGATTGACGCGTAGACGCGGATGACGCGGAGGAAGAGGGCGCAGAGAAAATTGACCGTTGTGACCGAGGCTGCTCGGCTACGGAGATGCTTGATTCTGGCGCCGGTGAGCTGAATTGGCCGTATTCAGTGTCTCCTACAAATAGAGACGACTCGGGAGGCATGTTGACGCGTGTCTACACGTGGTATTAGTCCAACCTAATGAAACCTTTGCAGTTGTGCGTAGGAGACCGTCGCTCCAGATGGGCCCCGACGCCGCACAGATCGACCAGGCCCAAACAAGTCCCACCCTTGTCCGCGTCGGCTTCGCGCACATTTCGCGCCACTTCGGGGTCTGATGAGAGCTGAGTCTCTGAAGGGAATTTATCGTGTAGGTACGGAAGCTGGGCGGGTAGGACATTCCGAGGTTGAGCCTCAATATGCAGTCATAAGGAGTCTGCGAAGTTGATAGTACGTCGAGCGGCGTATTTTAGGCTGAGCGTCTTTCTCTGTTTTGGTGACAGTGGGGTTTAGCGTGCAGTGTTGGTTGGATGGCTTTCTTGACACAACACGACACGACAACTGGCTGGGACATATCTCCCTAATCAAGTTAAAATCAATGCCAAGCAGGAGATCTCAGCAGAAGAAAGCCATTGACCATACATTTAAATTGTATGAATGTGTGTTTTCTGTAGAAGCTAACGCGTTGACTGGGAAATCGACTGCCTTGTTACGTTAGCCACCCTACCCTATACGAAGCGGATAAGGGCTACCGCATAACCCACCCATTTATTATGGTGGGGCTAGTACCTCTTAGCACCACTGGCTTTGGTTTCCCAGGACGATAACAGCGGCTTCGACCCTCTCCCACGTTACAAACGCTCGTTTTGGAAACCAGCGAGATAGCTCATTCAAAGCTGCAAACTAATCTGCCGTTGAAGGTGTGGAATATATCCAATTCTGGACCTTTGTCAGAACGATGGCTTCTGTTGTCGGTGCCCACTATCACATTTTTAGCTAACGAGGGAGGTCGATGAAATCCCCCACTACGCATGAGATTGAATCGAAGCTCTGTGGCAGGCAAACATACCATATAAATCTCGACGCCAAATATAACATTGTCACGTGAGTTACTGATTACTGATTGATTGATTAGAAGCTTACTGATACTGATATGATATCAGTATCAATCAGTAATCAGTACTACTTGATAACTGACTGCTTGTTGAGAAGTCTGAGTGGGGCCCTTCCCGTTTTTGCCAATCGCTACTTCAAGACACGCCATGTCATGCTCGAACGACGAAGTCTGAGCAACCTCATTAGCATGTCTTCACCTCGCCTACCTCGTATTTGACATCCGGTCGACGGCTGCCTACACTACCGGGCCAAGTGCCTTGCCCGCTCCGGTGAACCAGTGCGGGGGATATAGACGAGGTTGCCCCCTCCGTTGAAGTCGGCTGCGGACAGCGCTCCGTTCCAGCGTTGCCGTACCTCCTCGACATGCGGGAATTTTGAACCATGGGCAAATCCCATTTCGCGGTAGGCGGCAGGGCTCCCCTTGCCCGGGGTCGCAACAACCCAACCTCTTTTTATCCTGCCTTGTACAGTTCACCTTTCGCCAAAGGGACATCACCTTGACCATCATCTGCATGTAGAGTTAGGACGATAGTCGTCCTGAACGAGAAGCGGCTCAAGGGTTGGGGAACCATTCAGCATCGACAAGGGTGACTTTGCTCCGCCCTTGTGGACCAACGATAGGGCTGTTGCAACACGAAGTGGCCACCACCAATGAAGGTGCCATGTGGGGCAGAGTACGCTGGGGAAACAAACTGACGCTCAGCCAATTTCCGACAGTTGTGGCTGATTGTTCAGTGTGAATTTTAGAGTTTACGGCGTACCGATGCAATGCCTGTGTGTTGGCGGTTGACTGGTGTCAGCGATTACCTAATGACGACTTATGTCCTTTTTTGGACTGAAAGCTCGTCGCCTTATTTTGTGAGACAACGGTACAGTAAGACAGGTACTATGATACAGCATTTGAAACAATGGATGGGGCTGTTACTGAGCTAGGCAGCAGAATTAGCGCCCACCCGCTCGGGACTAAAGCGGCATGTTCTGGGGGCTCATGCTTGCGGACCCGCCTTGCTTCACCGCAGTGACATCAAGGGCGGGTCGGAACATTCCGATGACGAGGGCTATGGATCGACACAGTTGGCGCTACGTGGATGGGGGTGGATTCCCTGCAAGGCGATCTGTGGCTTACCAATGAGGGTCATACATCATACACCGCGAGAACGTCAAGGCTCACTTACAGGCGGCAAAGTCACAAGTCCACTTCAGCATCGATCTATGGTCATCACCGCATCGCAAAGCCTTTCTCGGAATATGTGGGCAATGGGTTGATGAAGACTACGAGCTCCGTGAGGCCCTGTTGGGTCTGCCGAACGTAGAGTACAGTCACTCCGGAGAGACGATGTCGCGGCACTTGCTGGACACCATACGGTATTTCGATGTCGCTGGCAACATTGGCTACTTTACATCAGACAACGCTACCGCAAATGACACTTGCCTGCGTGCTTTATCGACGGCATTGGTGAACGAGTTTGGGGTTGGAATGGACCCCACGGAGCGCCGTGTTCGATGCGGAGGCCATATTGTCAATCTCTGCCTCCAGGCGTTTCTCTTCGCCTCTAGCAAAGAGGCACTCAACGCGGCAATCGAAGAGGCAAATCTTAACGCAGACACCACGGTTGTTGAGTCTTTACAGGCACAATTGCAGCAAAGGAACAACAAGGGCAAGCACCGGAGGGTTCCGGAGGATCAAGCTGGATGGCGATCGATGGGTCCCCTTGGCAGACTGCATAATATCGCCGTGTTCATCCGGAGTTCCACAGTGCACAGTGATGCTTGGCAACGCCTGGCAGGCCGTGCACTCGGCATTGACAATGCAACGAGATGGAATTCGTGGTACATGCTACTTCGGACTGCTCTCGAGAAGAAAGACAAGCTTATGGTGTTTCAGCAAGAGCATCATAAGGCCCTGGGCAGGGTGGGGAATCTATCTATATCTATCTACCGACACCCAAGGTAGATAGATGTAGACGCTTAGTCATAAAACGGAATGTAGATAGATAGAGGTAGGCTACATGTAGATATAGATAGATGCATCTATCTACCACTCCAAGTACGATATGCACTAGCCACTAAGTAACTACCCCAGCCACTTCGCCACTCATCTCCTTCAGCAGCCCGTCATATCTTTCTAGAAGCCCTGCCTTCAGCCATGACCTAACCGTCTGGGTAACTGCAATTGTGCTCGCGTCCAAACGAGTCCGCTGAGGAGAGACCATACTACCAGCGGAGGAAAATGCTCTCTCACATTCGGCAGCCATTGCAGGGACTGATAAGACATCAATCGCCATTTTCGCTACTCGAGGATACTCAAACCGCTTGGCGGACCAGTATTCTAGCGGGTTATCGTGCTTTGAAAATGTGTCCTGCTTTGTAGACTGCCACCTTTCGAACTCATCGGCGACCGATTCTTCTTCGGAGTTCGGATACGACATAAGCTCATCTTGGAATGAGTCAAAGGGATTGTACTCCCGTGCCCTCACGGCTACAGGAAGATTGCTGTCAGCGATCTCCCACTGGACGGGAAGATCCCGATACTCTTCCTCCCAAAGCGTTTGGATGAGATGTCGAGCCTTGTCAATCCAACCCTCCCTTCCGCTGTACGCCCTCGTCAAGAACGCCCATTGTATTCCAGGATGAAGAACAGTAGCTGCGTAGTAAATCGGTGTTTCATCGAGCTTGGTGTAGTATTTATTAAGTTTGGCCCACGCAGAGTTGATACAGGCAGAAAGGTAGCTGGACTCTGGCCGATCCGCCGCGTCTGTCTTGGCCCTCTCTAATGTTGATAAGAGGAACTCGTATGCAATGGCGACCTGCCAAACCATACCGTACTGTGCTTCCGCACCTCCTTTTCGAAGCCGAACTTGACAGTCACCTTCAAGTCTCAAAAGGCAAGAATTGAACATGGCAAGAATGTTGCTAAACCAACTCAGAGCTTCCCAATCTGCATCAGTGGGGAGATTGTCTTCCTCAAGACACGGAGGAAGTGAGCTTCGCGATTTTGCGATTTTGGATCGAGATCGGGTCGACTTCCTGTTCGATTGGATCGTCATGTCCACAAGTTCTTCGAGGGAGCGACGGAGCTTAATTGCACGTTCAATCATATAATATTGCGACAGCCAGCGTGTGCAGTTATCAAGAACGACATCAAGCGTGCCGGGGTAGCTCTTGTCAGGGTCATCGTCTTGTAGACTGCGCAGGATGACTGTTGCCTTGTTCGATCGATTAATCCAGACGACAAGGTTGTGTAATTTTCCAACTGGCCCTCTTTTTGTCCACTCGTCAAAGTCGTCCGGGTCAAGGTCTTCGAGAGCTTGGGTATCGTGGACGAAAAGCATAGCCGTAGCGACAAGGTGAAGGACATGTCCAAAGCAGCGAATTCTCCTGGCTGCAGGCTCCTGCCACTCGAACTTGCGCCCTAATTCCTCCATAGCCTTATCGTTGTTCGAAGCATTGTCAAGAACAAAATATCCGAGTTTGTTGTGTGGTACAAGCTCGAATTCTTCCAGTACCTCTGTGACCGCTGCGCAGATATTTTCCCCGGTGTGGGCCATGGCGACGTTTGGGAGGCCTAGCAGGATTTTTCGAGGCTGGAACGTTTCGTCGTCAAGGAAGAAAGCATTGATGGAAAAGAAAGAATGCCTGTTCCGAGAGGTCCAGCCATCGAATGCAATGTGGACCTTGCTAGGGCTCCGTAGTAAAGCATCAGTAACGTGGGCTTTGTAAGTATTGAACTCATGAATAATCTTGGTCCGAATTGTTTTGTGAGTAAGGTTTGCTGAAGTCTCACGGACTAACGGATTAAGGTAGTCGAAGAGTTCATGGAGCCCCACGTGCTCTGAGAGGCGAAAAGATAGGTTTGCGTCCGTAATCCACCGGACAAGCAGGCGCTGGAATGTTGCTTTGTCAAATCGAGCAACCAGCTCGTCGTGAAAGTCATCCCTTTTCCGTTTCCTCGCGGTAAACTCATGGAGGTTGCATTGATTCAAAGGTCTCTCCGATATGTAGCGCTTTGCTTTTGATGGATCTGGATGGAAGACCTTGTGTGCTTTGCTGAGGTGGCTTTCGATGTTCCGGGTATTTGATGCGACATAGGCTTTTGGTTTATGAACTTTCTGTTGGATGCAATGGCAGCAAAGCCAACTGGATGCGCCCGGTTCGGTAGTGGCAGTTTTTGCTTGAACATTATAGCCATAAGCCCAAAACCACCCAGTGGCTTGTCCAGTTCGAGTCGAGAGATTCCAATGGCCACGGACGGTTTGAGGAACTGTACTCCAGTCTTTCATGGCAATTGAGGTGCTGAGGGACAATGTTGAATCTAGTTTTGGTAGATCTGGCTGACTGGATAACTCTGAGCAGTTATTTGGATCAGTTACCGGTTGACTGAACAAGTCGCTTGGAGTTGACATTGTGGCAGATGCCCTATACTGTGGGTCGACTGTACAGTATGCCACTTGAGATTTGAAAAGAAGGAGCTATATCAAGAGATTGACCAAAATTTGCTGTGAGCTTGAGGAAAAGGGGGAAGGGAAATGATCTGACAGGGGGTGTTAGTAGGTGGTGGGGTGAGAGTACCGGTACCTTGTTTTCGAAGGAATTTACGCACATGTGTAAGTCCCTCTACTTTCCGTAGTCACCTTGGCGTCTATCTACATTTCGCCTATCTATCTGACGGCAAGATAGATAGATAGATGACCCACAAGGCCGTCTGGTAGATAGATAGATGTAGATCTACATCTATCTACATCTACATTTCGTCTACATTGGTAGGTAGATTCCCCACCCTGGCCCTGGGTGAAGACTGTCTCACACAGGATGACTGGGATGTCCTTAGGCTAACGGCTGACTTCCTCCAACCCTTCTGGCAGGCTACATTGGCGCAGCAGACGAAGTGGTCGTCGTTGGATCAGTTACTTTACCACATGGACATCTTGCTCAAGCATTTTGAAGATGCCAAGGTAAATTATTCATTCGACCTTGTTTGGCATGATGATTGACGGTGCTAACTGTGTTATAGAAGACGTTCAGCAATAATCAACGTCTCGTCCACTCCATCCACATGGGCTGGTTTGTGCTTGATAAGTACTACTTTAAGACTGATGAGACGCCTGTGTACTCCGCGGCATTACTTCTCCACCCATCAAAGCGACTGAAATACCTCCGCCAGAACTGGCACGACGATTGGCATGATGGTGCGATCAATAAGGCCAGGCAGGTCTGGAGCCAGTATAAAGATCTTCCCGTTGCCAGTGCTCCAGAGGAGGCCCCGGAGATCCAGATGACAGCATATGATAAGCTGGCGCAGTCGCTCGACGTGACGGAGACTCATGACTATGAGGATGAGCTGGAGAAGTTTATTAACGGTTCTCCCTGCAAGATCGCAGTTAGTCCCCTTGCGTGGTGGACCAGAGAGGAGCAACGGATCTGCATAAGATGGCTATTAACGTTCTCTCGATTGCACCTATGTCGGACAAGGCCGAACCTGTCTTTTTAGGTGCTCGTCGTACTGTTTCGTATGATCGTGCACGCCTCGGGGCAGAGACAATTGAGATGACAGAGTGTCTTGGGAGCTGGAACAAGAACGACCTTATTCGAAAGGTGCATGTACCGCGAGCTGCTGCCACTTAGGCTGAGGATTATAGGAGCGGCGAACACATTCGGGCTGAAAGCACAACTACGTCATATCTTGGCAGTTACTGATAAGCTAATCAATCAGTATCAGTCGCATGGTAATCAATCAATCAGTACTGATTGTTGAGAAGTCTGGCCCCACTGCTAATCTCTTTGCACGTTTCGGAAATGAAAGAAATCCTTGGATGGAAGATGTTGGGCTATCGATGCGATGAGTTTTAGAGCATGATCGCCTTCCATCATGGCATATAGAGCCTGCTGAGTAGAATTGTTGATGGGACATCAAAGATATTAGGGCGAATGACAGCGACCTCCTAGAACAACTACCCATTGATAAATTGACTTATCCATTGATGAATTGACTTATAATCGGTGTCGGCCACGGTTTGCCCGCCCCCATGTGCTAGCAAGGGTTGGCCGCCAGCCGACACGCCACAACTGTTGATCCGTTGGGCAATAACTCCTATTGGGGACGCTGACTTGCTCTTACCCTTGTAACGCACCCACGACGTGTGAAACACGGTCAATACTTGGTACTAGTGGGATTTGCCCATCATATCGGGCTGATGAAGCCAAGAGGAAGAGAATGGACTGTCGTCATGTGAGAGTACAACGCAGAATTGCTACTGTATACTTGTGAGCACCGCCCTTAGCTCCGGTAGATTGATTAGCTGGCGAGGGCCCCGGCCACATCCGTCTATTTGTGCTCCTGGCTAAGACACCAGCGAGCCTATCGAGACAACAATTGAACCGGATGGCATGCGGGCCATGAGCCCACGGATGACAGGCGAGGATATTGAGCGTTGGAACGTGAAATGCATACTGAACTACGCCGATTAGTGTAGACTATAGAATCTGCCGTGAACGTTAGATGTGTTCGATGGTGGCCATCTTAGGAGCTGCTCACTGACGTTTGGTGCTACTAGGTATAAGGAGGCGCAAAAGTGGAAATGAGCACTCATAGTAGATGTAGCTATTAGTGGTGTATATATGCAGAATGTGATAGGCGGTCTCTCGTACTCCATCGCCAATCCGCTGAGTGCTCATATACACGGCCCGTAATTTCACAGAGCTCGTGTAGCCGAGCGCGGGCAGGATTGATAGTTCGTAGGCAAATTTAGAAAGCGCACGAGCAGATAGGTAAGGGTGATAACTCTCCAGCTAAATTTTCCGGCAACCTTGGCCGAGCAGGGAGGCCCTTGCGGTGTTAGCGAGTTTAGAACCTGAGGACGGCTTTGTCCAGCAACAGCTCCAAGCAGGCCGGGCTTGTACGCACAAGAAAGACCCATCAGCGCCGAACCCAGCCTGTGCACCTTTTCGGAGGATGTTCTTACCCCGCCTTTTGCCCTCACCCATGTTCTTACTGCCACAGTTGGACGCCTCCAGACATTTACATTGTCTAGTGAGGACATGGGCTCAGCGGCTGACCTGAGCATGGGCAAAGCACTTGTGGCGGCCTGGCAGCAGGATGGAATCTTGCAGATTTCCATGGACGCTGAGCAGCAGACGCTCTATAAAGCAGCCAATAAGGTCAGTAAGCGCTTCTTCCGGAAGCCTTTTCACCAGAAAGCTGCGTGCATCGATAGCTAGAGCTATTCCGGTTATATTGCGAGCGGTGAAGAGCTTACAGATGGCCTTACTAATTACAGTGAGATCTTTACCGTCACGAAGGACCTCGACCTTGACGATCCCAGGGTGTCCGCCAAGTGGCTATGCCATGGGTGTTGTCCTTGGCCTGACGCAGATCTGCGGGACCCCGTGAAGAAATACATGGACAGCCTCGGGCAGACTGGCAAGAAGCTTCTCTGGCTAATTGAGCTGGGTATCAATATACCAGAGGGATCTCTGACCCGCATTACGAAAGACAGGTGGCATCACAATGCGAATTCTCAGGCATGAACCTATGGCTTCTTTTTGAGATGAGACAGAGCTAACGTGTTGGGTTCAGATTTCCCGCAAGCAACGTTATCCATGGGAAAGGCGGAGACGGCCGAGGCATCGACTCTTATACTGATTATGGTTTGCTTGTAATTGCGGCTGCTGATGATGTTGGAGGTAGGCGAGCCCTCTTGACGCAGTTCTAACATAAGTGTACCTGCTGATTCTATATCTAGCTCTCTTCGTTCGTCCTCCCCATAAGGACGAGTCCGTTGCGAACTGGGAGAGGAGTGTTGCTGGCATGAAGGAAGACAGTGTGGGTTGGGTGTTTATCCCCCCAGCCGAGAATATATTTACGGGTTTCCCAGGCAAGCTTCCCATCTCTAACCCAACAGGCGTCTTGCTGATAATAGTTCCTAGGTGACATGATGCAGTACATAACCAACTCAGTCCTCCCCTCAACGCTCCATAAGGTGGGGCTCAATACAAAAGCGAGGTTCGACTTTGCTTACTTTCATGAGCCCAACTTTCAGACAGTCATTAAACCTCTTCCGGGGTATAAAGCCGGTCAGAGCCCAGAAGAGGGGATCCATTACGGGAAGCATTTTACCAACATATTCATGAGGAACTATCCCGAGTGCATCACTACTCACCGGTTGGTCGATAAGGGCTGGTACAAGTTGCTAGATACGGAGGCACTTCAAACCATAACTGATTGAGAACCACGTGCAAATATAATATCCCCTCCATTACCTCTCCATTCCGCCGAGTACTTTACTCGCCATCTATGGGACCCGATTACTCTAGCATTCGGGTAAGTATAGCTTCTTCACCCAGCATGAAGATTGGGGTGCGAATGCCAACCTAGACCTAAGCTATTGGGCCATGTTCAGCGCCTTCCGACCCTTTGAGAAATATGCGCGGAAAGGCAGTGTAATCCCGGACGTGGGCCAAAGAGAAAACATCTTCATGCGGTGGAAGGAGCGTTTCCCGGTCCCTGACCACAAAGTGGGGGCGATAACCAGTATGAGCTTTAAGGGTTTCTACTATATATACTTCAATTAGATGAAGGGGATGATTAATAGGATATACTTTCATTCTGAGTGAAAAAAGTAAGCTATTGCAGCACTATCGGGCTATTTTCGAAGCTTATTGTTGCATCAGAAGGAATCCACAATTGGCATTAAAGCATATGTCGGACCGGGGATGTTTGAGTGTAGTGGAGTTTCGGAGAACAGATACTATCTTGGGCAATGCCTTGAGAAACGCAGCTCACTGCCTTGCATCGTGCTTCACGTCTACCACAGATTATACCTCCTTCCTCGTGATCGCAGGTATGCCGAGACGCTCGTTTTCAACCTCGTCATTGGGGAAATTATATTCTGTTCGAGATACCGGTCAAATGATGGTACAGGGCGACCGTCGTGATTTGACTTAAAGTATTTAGTAGGCGTATTTATTATGGAGCGTCAACCCAATCATGTAGGCCCAAAATGGGTACCATCCAAATCGGGGGGGGGGGGGGGCAAGAATCAGGCGCCTCTAAAATAATGCTGAATCAACCTGGCACTGCGCGCGGCAACTGGCGGTGACTGTTGTTTCCACCGTGGAGAGAGGAGGCGGTTTGCGAGCCAGCATTAAAGCCAAGGGTTTGGTTATTATTCTGCGTGCTCAGCCCCAATACGACGGACGACCTATTAGCTCAGCGAAGATGGCGGTGTAGACAAGTGATCATTGATCTTTTGAGAAGTTGGCTGAGGTGACAAAGTGGTCCCATTCAAGATATCCGGGATGACCGAACCATCTAGATCCATCGCAAACGGGCTCGGCACCTGTGGAGTGCCTATTACCGAGGGTTGCTGTATGATACTCGTAGCTACTGGTGGCTCTGGCATCCAGGTCAGCAGGACGGGTGGCTCTTGTGTTTTAAGTCAGCGAGGGTGGATTACTAATAACCTATAACGACAGTAATATGAAACTGGATAACAGCGGGTCTTGTGTATAGCTAACGTACTTGATAAGCGTGCCGATCAAACAAGTGTACCGATCACTTAATTTTGAACCTTAAATCGCGATTTTAAGATATTTATAAAAAATTCAAACTAGGCCTAAAATGGCTATAATTTAGGGATTAGGCTAACTAAAGAAAAAACTATATATAGAAATTTTGTAAAATTTTGTTTATTTTTATTTATAGAGTTATTAAGAAAAAGCTTATTCACACTGTGTACCTCCTTATTTCTCTATAAAGCAAATTAGTTAAAAATCTAAAGAAATTATTTCTTCCCAACTATTTTATAAGAAGTCTAAAAACCCTTTTTTTATATTTTTATTATTTATATAACAAGTTTTAGAAAATCTAATATTCCTACTTTTAGCTGTACAGTATAAGTGATCGGCATACTTGTTTGATCGGCATGCTTATCATATACGTTATCCAATTAATTTAATTATAATAAACCACACCTGCCCCTCGATGAGGGAACCTAGTGTTTGAATTTACTGCATTTTCGTTGCGCACGTCACAGTTGCCAGGGCCCAAGTTTGGGTTTCAAGCTGCTTTTTTCTTCTCTGCCGGAATCCTGTCTAACTTTTTCGACCTGTAACCATTCTAACCTTGATACAATTCCCACGACTCGACCTAACGCCCCACGACTCGACCTAACGCCCCAAGATCCCCAACGCCCATGATGACCCAAGTCATTCGAATCCCCCCTCCCCAGCACCCTAGGTGGCTAGCATCCGTACCAACCCAACGCAACACAACAACTCCTCGAACCAGGGGTTGTATTGGGCCCCGGCGATATCCTGGAGGAAGACTTGACCCCTTGGATCGGGATTGTTGATATTTTTGGCCAAGTCGTAAAGCGCGGCCATTTCTATTCGGATATATGGGACAAGATTGCCGACAAGAATTTGATTTCCTTGCCCATTAACCCTAGTCCTGTTGTCAAGAAGCAAATGGCATCCAAAAATAGCCAATGCGATCCGTTGGCTTCCATTTAAGAGTTGCAGATGGTGTGGCGATAGCTCGAACAGATTTTCTTTCTCAAGGAAGCTCGAGAGGAAATTCAGCTTCTGTCTTTCTGATTCATCCTCTAGATTCCAAGAGAATCCAAGATCATGTCGGAGTCCGGATCTATAATGCGGATACAACAGGTTACCGTTGACAAGAGCTTTTCGAATGAAATTTGCCATGTTGAAAATTGGTTGTGATGGGATGAGTGTCAGAAGGGAAGTTGGTCCCTTGACGATGGGAGACGTCAGTCTCCCTTATATCCTATTGCTCGGAATAAGGTTACTATCTCAAGGTTGTTGACTGCAGACAGCAAGGTCGTTGACTGCAGACAGCAAGGTCGTTGACTGCAGACAATAGGGTTGAAGTCAGAGGGGTTGAATGGAAGCTTCAGGCAGAGACCGGTGGGCAACAACCTTATTGTTCAGCTACTGTTTCTTCTGGTGCTGGGTGTAGCACTTATTGTTTATTCCTACTGTTTGAGATTACTGTATGGCTTTGATCTATCTGATGATATTGAGTAAAGCTAAAAAAAATCAAATAAACCACAACTGGTGGGTGTGACCACGAGCCACGACCATCTCTACGAAGTACTGTCGCCACTATTATCTGTTCTTGTGGCTAAGGATGGCTGACGCGCCTTCTGGAATTGACCAATGCGTCGTTTCAAAGTCTTCTGCCCACTTGCTCAAGTCAAGGGTAGCCTGTCGACGCTCCTCCTGCCCGTGCATCCACCGTTCTCCTGGTGGGCCGAGGGCCATGAGGCTGAAAGCTAGATACTGACCCACGGCCGTACAGACGTGGAAGTGATTTGGATGGGCGGACACCTCGGGACCGGGTTCTGCTAGGTGGTAATATAACGTTTCCGGTTCCTCCCAGTCGACCCTGAGAAACACGATCGCTTCGCCAGTGGTCAGAAGACCATACTCAAGGCCGCCCTCAATCATGTAATGATAGGTCTGCGTGCTGGAAATCGTCGTTCTAATCTCGGCCACCTTCAAGAGATACGCTGAATGGTATTTCTGGAGTCTTTTGTTTGCGAGCTTGGGCATGATCGTCACCATAATCAGCTTCTCGACCTACTTCTTTAACATCACCTAAAATAAGTTCGCTCAAGGTGCCGTGACCATTGCCGGCTGGTGGGCCTTCATCGTTGGTCAATCGCTCGTCCTTTGGTCGCGCCTTCATCTTGTCCTCCAGAGTCGGCTTGTCCTTCGCAGTGTTCTCGCAATGATTATTGTCGATGCCATCGTCCTACTTATTCCCCTTTTTCTTGGCCCGACTTGGGACATGACTTTTGAAAGAGCCCTTCGTACATTCAGTGGAATCTTCGATACCCCACTTAGCCAATCCCCCCTAGCCCCGACAAGACAGCTCTGGGCTGTTATGCGGCCTTCCATGAGGACCAGGAAAGGCAACTTGAACTGTATTTGTTCGTATACTCCCGTCACTCGTTGGGCATGAAACGGCAGCACTACGGCCGACATCAGTGAAACCCCCATTGCGATTCCCAAACCATTCCAACCACCGGCTGGGCCTGTGGCCCTGAGCTACCAAAAACTCCCTGGTCGCATCTGGACAGGGAGGGCACATTTGAAATAGATTGGCTTGGCGCCGGGAGTGGTTCTTTTTGGAACGGCTCTAATACCATATCAAACAAATCGTCCCCGACCTCCGACGACCTTGAGTCTGGCCGAAATGGGTCGGTCCATGTCGGCGGGGCACTTTCCATCTCAGGCGTTTGGATGCTCAAGGAATCTGTTCCACTTGTTCTTCTGCCGCTCGAGCACCCATGGTGTGGTGTGAGTCCGTTAGGGAGTTGAAAGGCCGAAGAGAGAGATAAGAGGCTATTGACAGACTTTCTCGCTTCGTTTGCGATGTATTTCTGGATGAGAACGCAGTTACAGTCAGTATGCTGCAAGAGCTGGGTCTTTAAGTGGTAGATCTCGGCAGTCAACTGGTCGAAACAGGTTGAGAGGTATTGGTTCTGATCCTCCATGGTCTGCTCACGGGAGGCAAGTGCTGACGCTTCATCCCGTTTGCGTAGACGACACTTAGTAGCAGCGATTCTATTGCATTCGAGGTTGCGCCGTCGCCGGAGGTCCCTAGGAAGATCCTCGTCATCATTGCTCTTCCCCTTTTGCCTCCAACATGCCTTTACGGGCTCTTTAGGTTCGACTTTGGGTTTCCGGCCTTGTTTGCTTGGTTTCAGTACATCCGAAACGAGTACGGAAGCACCGGTTTCTGACAGACTTGAACTTTCTTGCGATTTCCGTCGGTTTCGGGGTCGGCGGGGCGGTTTCTTTTCTCGTTCTACGGTCGGCAATGCTGTCTGGGAGGGTTCATACTCCTCAGGGATCTTGGCTGCCATGACATATTGAGGTGTAGGTTTGGGAAACACGAGACCGATCTCTGTTGAGATCGGGGATGTGCCGATTGCTTCGTCAAAGAACGAGCCCTCGGTGACTTGGTTCATCGCTTGTTGATAGGCCATGTGGCTTTGAGATGTGGGGGAAGATATGCTGATGTGATAAGGTGGAGGGGTCATCAGGCATCCTGCCGCTGGTGTTGAGGCGATCCCGTCGAAGTATTGGCCAAACGCAAAATCTCCCGCCATCTGAGGGTAAGAATGGACGAAGGCTGCCATCGATGATCTTTCTGCACAGATGGTGATCGTTCTTCGGTTTCGATTTATGCTATCCCGGGGTTGGGCGGGTAGGTGATTACAAGACCGACTGGTTGGGGCCGGGTTTGCCTTGAAGGCTGATCTCTGGACGGTCCCTCCTCTTCTTCCTGCCGTTTGCCAACGAAGAAACACGCAGGGCTGTAAGGCTTCCCGGTATTGCTTATTCGTTTGCTGGACGGCAGCTGAGTGAACCAGTTGTGTCTGGATCAGGCAGGGCTGAGAGGCGGTTGGGGAGAAGAGTAGGTCTGAAAGTGGATTTGATAGGTTAAGGAGTGGGCCAGCTTGGTAGTTGACAAGTAGAAATTCATAGGCAGGGTTTTGAAGGAGGGGAATCCAAGAGAATGAGGTGATCGCGAGAGGATTGAGGGCGACGGGACAATCAAATATACATGGCATCTCGCAAACCACCAACTGCCAAAGTCCTTGGCTCTCAAGCTATCAGAGCCTTGCTAAGCCCCCAGCAAGTCCAGGACGGCACACCCACATGCTATGTGCTGCAGGACGCCGGGAGGGAAAATAGACTTTTCCTATGAAATCTCGATATTCAGACATCTTTCTGCTAGGCGAAGGGGTCAATAAGCCCTCAAGTCAGAGTTCACGGAATTCCGATTGGGCCACCCTAGCGGGATTGCTTCAGTTGCATTGCATTTTCGAAACCCTGACGTGCCGGTGCAGCTTGCGCAGCCATGTCCATACGTAGCAGCAAAGGGCAAGAACATGATAAACGAAGGTCAAAGCGCCGCAGTATCTCCTTGCGCTGCGGGTGGCCTGATCGGGCACAAGAGCTCCAGATACATCATACAATGGGAGAGGGGAACCAGGTGCGGAGGCTGACAGGGTGGGACCCTAGACCCTTGCCACGGAGAACGCCATGAACTGGGAACCGGGAGCTGCGAGACGAGGTGTGTGCGTTCTAATTACCGTACCCAAGGCTGGGGGACAGTGGCGTTTGTGTTCCCCTCCTCCTGGAAGATGCAATCGTAAGTGTTGCCTTCTCTAGTACAAGCGTGACGACAGGGCTCTCGCGAACTTTGGGCTCAGAAACCACGAGGATTTACAACTCTTGGGTTTGACGCGTTCTTTCTGCGAGACTCCCATGATCCAACGTGGCAATCGCCGTTGTGGCTACAAGACGAGGCTGTGGCACGAACTCCAGCTCCAGCCACACCGTAGGGAGCTCGGCAGGGTTCAAATCCACTCAACTTCAGGCCTCAGTTGAGTGGATTCAGGGGTTGCACGTGGCGTAAAGGGATCCGTGCACCAGCGCCCGGATCATTAAGTGATCCTAAATCCACGGGAAGAGCTCGTGGAGTGTCGTGGATTTGAACCCTGGAGCTCAGTGAACTCCGTTGCGCTCGGTTCCTGCTGCGGGTGCAAGATGGATTTCAACGTTCAAGGATCGCTCGCGATCCTGACCAGCTACGGTTAGAGAGTGGAACATGAGCCGATACCGAGCTCAAGGGCACTAGTCATCATCTCCTAGAACGGCTTCTTGCATCGATCGCTCGGACGTCGACTGCAACTCCCTGCCCCCAGCACCACTCGGCCGAAGCTTTGCGCTTCTCTGCATGGGGTCGTTGGGAAGAAATCGTCGATCCAAATCAGAGCTATGTGTCAAGCTAGTGGATGCTGGCTAGCGCAAGACGCACAGCCCTCTACAACGTGGTATCATCAGACGACGACGTTGGACAGTTCGGATTTACCTGGCTAACTCCTCTAACGTACATCTAAGTAAGCGGGGGGTCCGTCTTTCACCCTCCCGGTCCCGGCCAGTGATGTGATTCAAAGATTTAGGGTTTGGGCTAGGCTCTGATACGATGATATCAGCATCGTAGGGCTCTCGAGATTTGCCGACCCGGTCTAGGCCAAGAACTTCACCGGTTGCAGATCTAGAGGGGAATAAATGGCGTCCTTCGTGCTAGCCCAGGCGCAAGGGTCTTTGTTTTTCAACAGCCCCACCCTCACTCGGCGTTCCATTGGGGATGGCGACGTTGGAGAATACTGGGCCCCCTCCACGCTGATTTCACACGTTCGAATGACGTATGATGAATAGCATGGGCAAAGAGAAGGCAGAGAATTTACGAAGTTACATAGACCTGATGTAACGGGAAATTCCGTTGACGCAGCCCAAGTGTGTCACTCCATCACAGGTGGGTGATGCTCGTGACAACATTCTTACCATAATTGCTCTACTCCGTCACCTAGGCCCGATGAATGAGCTATTCAGGCTGCAGTTATCCTTCACATGCTCGACCCAGCCCGTAGTGAGCCCGTAGCGCGAGGCCTCGAGCGAGAACTCAACGAGATCGAAACCCCACGAGAACGTCTCCTCGACTCATTCACTCTCATTTGTACGATAGGGAAACGATAGGGAAAAAGGGGTGTTGGGCTCGCCGAGCACGCAGCAGTGGACAGGTCCTGCCGTCCTCAGCGTCTAGCGCAGACGGCGGCGGCATTGACCGAGCTCAGCCGGCATATGGCCTGGAAGAATGGAGATGTGTCGCAGAGCTTATTTGCTCCGAAACGACGATGTTAGAAGAGACGCGTCTCGGTAGCAGAGTTCGGAACACCACTTCCATAACACCAATTTCCACTTTCTGGTACAGAGCGCGCAGCAAGCAAGCAATTTAGGGTTAAGGGTTAGGGGTTGTCGTCTGCTTGCTTTTTTTCCCACCCCCTGTCCGTTTTTTCTACGGTCAAGGTCTTTTTTTAAAGCGCTGCAGCGTGAGGGGTGGGAGCAGCATTCGCCATCCGTTTCTTGTCTTATGAATGTTTTCATTACTGGAGTAAGCGCATGCATGTGAGCAAATCGAGGCGTGTGAGGAATTATTACAGTCTGAAGTAAGTAAAGGGTTCGCGTCCCGAGGTTGAGCCCCACTTCCGTAAGTAATATGGATATGAACTGGGTTCTTAGCTTGACCTTGGACCCGGAAAGATAGATAGTCGGGCTGTGGCTGACTGGTTGATTCGAATCTCCACAGCCACTTGAGGGATCGGCATACCGAAATCAAAAGTAAAGCCCGCAACGTCATCATCTCTCACTACGCCAGGCTCAAGCTGCAGGTGCCCTCCAGGGACGACTCCGCCATAGGCCGGCAAACCCGACCGCAGCCATCGAAGGCCTGCCCATCATCCTCCGGGGCCTTGCCTGCGCGGACTGTGGATTCCTGACCGCCCGCCAATCCCTCACCACTCTTCTATTGCACTCCTCAAACACCACTACCTTTCTTTTTATGTACTACCGCAATCTCTTCTCGTTAGCTTTAGCTGCAGTCAACATTCCTATCACAGTCGCTGACAAGTTATCGACTATTGATCCCACGTCTACCTGGGGAACGTGGGAGGGATGGGGTATTTCCCGGCCGTGATTAAAAAACAACCCCCCTCGCTTAGCTAGCACCTATTTTGTGGCTGGACCCACATCATTGAGGCTGGACACCGATATCGGATTTTCACACCTAAAACCCTTACTTTATGTCCAGCCTAAGTCTTCCTTGTCCACAACACATTGAATATCCAATAACAGGTGACCGGTCCCTACGGGCACGCCAATGCCGTTAGGAAGAAGCTTACGGCCTGGCTTGGAGGGCATTGGGCGTTAGGTGATCCGAGCGTCTGGAAGACCCATGTCTCTTCAACCTGTCGCGTAGATTGAATTCAGTCCTCTTCATTCAACCATTGTGAAGTGTGCTAATTCCATGGCACCTATAGATTACTCGAAATGGGACAACGTAGACACGGATTCCAAGCCAGAGATGGTGTCTCAGCAGGCGCCTGCGCCTAAAGCAACCTCCTCACACTCGTTTCCATCCACTTCGACGGTAACACACAGTGCTTCGGGGCCCATCCAAGCCGTCATCGTCCGGTGCGACGTCGAGAAAATGGAATTCCCGCCTTGGTCCGCCACCACAATCCCCGCAGATCATCCCGTTTTCTCGCAGGACATTCCTCCCGTCCCAGGGCTCATCGAGGTACCGCTGGTCCTCCACCGCGTAGGCACTCGGTCCGCCAACCGGACGTACCTCAACATCAACTCCGACTCCGGCTTCGCGCCCCCGGCGTGGCAGTCACATGTCGGTACCATCGTGGTCGCGCGCAAGGATAGGTCCAGTTAGCTTCTGGAAGGCAATGGCGTTCAACTCGACGGATGTGATAAAAAACATGTGAAAGGAACGTCGATTGGGCACGAGACAATGGTGGCATTCACAATAACGGATTCCAAGGCTTAGCTTGTAAACGGGTAATACGTTGCCGACTTACGTCATTGCTGAGGTTTCAACACGTTCGTCGTATGACTCTGGCGCCTTTGTGTACGGCTGATTTAACGTCACGCTGAAATAACCCTGGCAGTGGTTGTTAAGCCGCCGCAAACACACTTAATTATAAATTGCATTCATCTCCATGATAGCCGCTCAATATCGCTACACTCAAACCCCGAAGTCATTCGGTTGCACACACCACCACGATGGCATCTACCGAAACCACGACAGTTGCGCCATCCGCGGCCTCTCCCCGACTCTTCCAATTCGACCGAACCGCATTTTCTGGCCACCACTATGACATCAAATCCGTGACCGAAACCCGTTCATTCTATGCCGGCATCTCCTCTTTCACCCGTAAGAAGCCTGACCTCACTCTACATGAAGGAACAAGCGACAAGGGCGCCATCAAGGCTGTGTGCCATATGGAGCACTTGCGGGGCAACTCCAAAATCGGTCTGGGGGACCCAGCTAAGCCAGATTCAGTGCAATGGGAAGACATGACGAAAGAATCAGTCTTCAAGGCTTCCAAATACCGCTGGGAAACGGCGCTCACCAACTCAAGCACACCCAGACGAGGGAGGGAGGTTCTGTTATGGAAGAGAACCCAATCAGTGGGGGTAGGGGGCTCGTCGCCGTCGGGGCTGAGCGTGCGGAACTGGAAGCTCGTTCACGAAGGTACTGGAGAGATCTTAGCGGTCTTTACAAGCGATGGGCCATTAACGAAGTGCGAGGGCTTGGAGGTGAGAGCAAACTTTGGAGACGCGTTCGACCAGATGGTAATGATCACTTGCCTAACTCTGTATGAGGCGGCCAAACGTCGCGGAGGCGGATGTTGAGGCTTTAGTTGAAGTACCAGGAGGCGACGGATCCAAATGTTCAATGTATTAGTATTCTCTATCAACAGATGATGCACAGTGAAGCAAATAGTGTGACCGTAAATAAGACGATATCATATTCAATATCGTATTGCCTGCACGGTATTTTTATACCGTGCAGTGCAAGCAATACCGTAAACCGTGTAATATAGTGCAAGGTTATTCAAATATCATATAAATATGATATTAATATGATATTATACAGCGCAAGTACTGTGTAGTACGAGTAATACTAGGTCTCTCCCCATAGGCATATCGGGCATTATGAAGATCCCAACTTACAGGACTTTTTACTAATGAAGTGTAACAGGCTGGGCCGTTGATCTGCACTCAGCTGATGATAATCTTATACATGTTAGCTGTGAATAGCTTCATCTAGTTATGGTCAGCGATACGATCTTGAATCTCAACCTTACTCAATTTGGTTAGTTATATGCTTAGGCCATGCGGCTCTTTGCACGTCGTGCGATATGATATTACGATACGATATTGCTTAAATACAGTGTAATACCGTATACCGTGCAGTGCACCGAATTCTTAAACAATCCAGTGCAGTGTGGGGTTGAAAAAATATCGTATACGGTATTTTGCACTATTTACTTCACTGCGGCTCTGGGGTTCGGGTAGGCCGCGGTATCGACAAGGGTAACCTTGACGTTGCCCTTCTTGATGAGGGACAGGGCGGTTGCGCACCAAAGTTGCCAGCCCCAATGATGAGGACAGAGGAAGAATAAGAGGCCATGTTGGGTATCAAAGCTGTCTGGTCAGCCAATTCGCGGCACACAAGATGTGAGAGCCCCTTGGGAGTAGGAGAAAGGCTCTTCCAGCCGACTATCAAAGGAAAACAGCCAATGCTACTCCACTGGACCGCAATTTCAATAGTTGGCTGGGGAAAATGGACGTTAATGCATGGCTTTATTATTGTCACGGCCCAGGGCCCATATCCTTGCAGCTGTGCCGCAAGACGTACTAGGCTCGTGCGCGCCAGGGATGAGAAATCATCCCACAACTCAGGGGCACTTAGGAACTTCTTTCTTTCTTCTTCATCTTTGATGTAAATAGCATCCTGGACTAGATAGCTGGAATCCAGCTACTAGAGGCCGTTCACAATTATTACTGACAAAGCGTCAGAACTTTTCGAGCATTGGGCATGAAACCCGGTGGATTCCGGGTTGCGGGGGTACCCGTTGGTCATGCAGCGCTGTGGGGCACGATCCGGAAGGACTTGCTTGCCACATGCTTTTGTGGTACCCCAGTGCATGGAGAGTCAGTCATGTGCACAGAGGCCGAGCGGGTGGCATTCAGCGACAGCGGATAGCCTCAGTGGGTGGTAATGAAGTCCTTAAGTTCCGCGGTACGTTGCACAATGGGAGGTTGGGCAATAGCCCCAGGTGATGGGAGTCCCAACTGGAGATAAGGATCCCGACCATCGGGGGGTTGTCTAAACCGTAGCCGCGCTTCGGTTCCCTCAAAGTCACTTTCATTGTCATTATTCAAATGCATCTTGTGCATCGTCCCAATTTCACATTTAGTAGTCTAGCGCCATCAAGCACAGACGGCAAGGCAATTCCGTTGGCTTTCTTTTTCTAAGCTGTCCCGTGGTTTTCATTTTCTCATCCGTTTGTCGTGGAGAACGGGACAGGCACAGGGTACTACTAGGTCACCGCGTTGCGTAATGATGAGCAGGATTCTGACCGGCCGCACTCTGGGCGAATTATGTGCCGACGAGTCGGTATCCACTCACAATGCGTTTTCTTTATGAGGACGGCCGTGGATGGTGGGACCAACATGCCCGGGCTCATTTTTTTGCGAGGCAGTGCTTGCCACAAGTGCTACGGGACCAATGGCCGAAGGGGATGGCGTGGCGTGGCATTCACCCTCCACTCGCTCTGGGCCTTTCGATGTGCATGGACGGCACAGCGCCGGTCGTCGTGAGGCGTATTACATGTCAGACAAGACCAATCGCCCCTGCCGCCGCACTCCTTGTCTCGAGCAAACGTGGAGCCAAGTCTCTCAAGCACCCTCCCCCAGACCTAATAAAGGGTTGCCTCTTTCCCCGCAAATTGCACAGGGCAAGTCTTTGAACGCGAACCGTTTTTGCTGCTCCAGTTGTCGCTGCCTTGTTACCCCACCCCGAGTGCATGCGTGTCCATGAACTCGGTTGAGCTAGGCACGGTCAGCACTGAAGGCTCGTCGAAAGTTCTCTCTAATGCCTCTAGCAATCTGGCCCGAGCGCGCGGGTCAAGGCTGCTCGATGATGGAGGACTCATCAGGCTCTGATCGTCCACTGAAGCGTGTCAAGTATGAGCGACCGGAGGACCACTACATTCCCATTCCGACCCTTCCAGGGAACATGGCCTTGGGGATCACCGGGCCTGTCAACAACGTCCCCGGCCCTTTGACCGATGCCCCATTGTTTGGAACCCCGTGGCCATTCCAGTCAGGCCTCCAGTCAGGCTTGGCGTCTCCGCCCCTCTCCGAGGATCTCCCTCCATGGGTCGCAGGTCTTCTTGGTGAGGAAACATTCCGGCAACCGTCGATCGACCATCCCCATCCGTATCACCATCTTCACCACCCTTACCATCCTTTTTCTTTTGTCTCCATTGTCTCTCCATCTTCTCTCTGATTCGCCCTGTCTTGACTCGGTCCCAGGCCCTTGGTGGTGTAACCAAGGGGTAGGAGACCAGAGACAACATCAGCAACCCCACTCTCGCTTTCACCTGGTCGCCCAGCATGTCTCCATCTCGTCTCAGCCATCTTGTCCAAATCTCTGCCCACTCCCCCTGACCATTGAAAGATGTTAAGATCGTTTAGTGCCCTGATCATGCCATGGTGGACTTTCAAGTCGGTGAGCTAACATTCCATGCAGCACCGCATTCTGCAGGGCTGGACATCGAACATCCCTCTGCCACACCCAGCCAACCTCAAACTTTGTCTCATCAGGGTTCTCATTCATCCCGCTTGCCTCGCCTACTTCCCGCCATCCCGGCTGATCCTCTAGGAGCCATTCTTCATCCCCAAGACACTTTAATACAGAGGCCACCCGCAAGGACCCTCTTTAGCCCCTTCACCGATGGCGAAGACCGCTTGGTCAAGTCCATCGCTCCTCGATATGTTCGTCCTAAAAATGGCCAAGTGAATGGTTATGTCAAGTTTAATTGGCCATCAAGAAGGCCCTCCATCCGACCATCCGGCCCCGACCCTCCTCCTATTGCCGCCGTGGAGGAAATTATGGACTCGACACCGACGACGGCTGTCAGTCGTAGATCTAGCATCGTCAGCCTCATCGGACCACCAGCCGCCCCCTCCAGAGCGGGTACCGTGACAATGTCGCCAGGCGATTCAGACCTCTCCTGGAGCGCCTTCTCATCATCACCTATGGACTCAGTGTCACCAGTGTCTTCTCAAGTCTTGACAATGCAACTCACAACTGACGAGCCACGGATGCTACCCCCACACTTTGGATTTCAGGCCAAGATGGATATGATGGATAGGCGGTTATGGGATTTCTGTACGTTCGCTTCCTTGTCTCTTCTCAAATTGTCCATCACCTCTGGAAATTCTACTTAGGACGCCTTTTTTTTCCTTTGGCAAGTTCTGACGCCTTTCTCCCTAGATATCAAAAACTGGTGCCCTGGTAGGAGTGTTCTCAGCAACACCAACCTGTGGCTGAAAGACTTCGCCCAGATGCATGAAAATGAAGGCATTCGATGCGCGATCCAAAGCTTGGCAGGAGTGTATATCTATGATTATCTTCCAGACGAACGTATTCGACAGCGAATCAACGAGCGATACGTTCTGGCCGATGCGCACTTTAGCAATCTCCTTGCCTCCCCAGAAAGCTTTGAAATTGGGAAGGGTAGTGAGGTCATCACTATGGCTGTCATTCTCTCGATGCAAGATGTGAGTTTTGACATGCCCAAGAGACTCCCCGCACCTAGCCCTGACTTATTCTGAAGATCATCCTCACAGAGCGCCGTCTCAAAAATCCGTTTACGCCTCGTTGGTTGGAGGGCTTCAAGCAAGGCGAGCATTTTCTCCACGTCACGGACCCGGGAGGTCGTTTCTGGCGAGATAATAACATCCAGCTCACCAACCTTCGTATCTCGCAGTCCATTATCGTGGGCCGGGCTGTTATTCTCGCTCAGCCCATGATAGCGTTTCCTTCGCCCACTGATCTTGACCCGATACAGGAGGCGTCGAGGTTTGGATGGCTCCTGTATGGCACCGAGAAGACCATGTACGAGATCCACGGAGGGTGCGGTTTCTCAAAGAAGTTGCTGCATACCATCAGCCAGATCACATGCTGCGCAGCGCGTCTGCAGCAGGAGCCTGAGAGCGCCATTGTGCCCATCACCGCTCGCTACTTACTACGCGAGCTTCTGGAGATGCGGCAGTGGAGTAGCGAGTCTATACCATTTGAAACTGCCCAGCAGTGTCCACAGCCAATCGAATGGATACGATCGAGGCCTAACGACTTTGTTATTGATACAGATCAGGATATGACGGATGCAACGGCCGAGGCATGGAGGTTTGCTTCGATTATCTATTTGCAATGTCGACTCTTGAGGTAAGGATACTACCGTCTGGCAGGGAATAGTTCATCTTAAAGGCGTTCCTCCCCTCCACCTAAGAAAACGTTTGTGTGAGGACTTGCTGACTGGAATTCCAGGCTACCTCGAAACCACCCGGATGTCCTCAGCAATTTGACAGACTTGGCCAAGTGCATACGCATCATGCCCACCTCCGGTCCGCATTTCACCGCTCAGGCACCTCTGCTACCAGTTTTCTTCCTCGGCTTGCTTGCTACGAATCCGGATCACAAGAACGTGTCACAGGCTTGGTTCGAGGAGGTAGTGCGGACGCCAGTGCGAAGTGTAGGTTCTTCTCATTTTCTTTTTATTATCGTCGGCAGTCCGGTTCTGCTGCGCATGACTCTACCACTATTACTTGTACAGATTATGGCACTAACTGTCCTTACAGAGCGTGCCACCCCTGTATCAGGCTTTAAAGCGGATCTGGGCCTGGATCGACGCCAAGGTCGAAATCCCGTCTATGCCAACTGCGTTGCAAAAGTCTATCGGCATAAGGTACCCATGGTGGGAACACCTCGTCGCAAATGTCCACGACAAAGAAGAGACCCTGTGCCTAACATAGACGGCCACAGTGTCTATCTATCCTTGCTACCCTCCCATGTCCCACGTGGTATCCTTTCAAAATCAACCATCGCAGCATTGGCTGCCCGCCTTTTTGGTGTAGTATTACTGGGTTATTTCGGAGTTGATGGGGCTCGTTCCCGGGATTAGTTCACGCCCGACACCGCACTATCGGCATCGTCGCGCTGGTCCTTGTCAGCGTTTCGGCGGACAAGGTATTGCCATGTTATCAGTCAGCATAATATTCGTAAGCACTATCATCGGGTTGGGGGAACGTACGGTACGGAACTCGGAATTTGGCGCCTGCTAGATGTCGACGACGCTCAGTCCCGCCTTATAGCACATAATCCGAACACTGTCTTCGTCATGCGAAGCAGTCGAACTCCTCGCCCTCCTTGATCAACCTCCCGATCTTCTCTAGGTTAATGCCCCGCTTCGCCTGAAGTAAAAGCGGTGCTGGGTTGCTGGGTGGTCCTCCAATACAGCCAGGAAATCCCGGTCCGCCTCCTTGGACCATTCCTCGCCTGCGAGTCGGTTCGCATGAGCAAAACCATGCAGGAAGAAGAATCGATACAAGTCGTCACAAGAATGGCACCGGTCAGATCTTGGCAAGGCTGTTGGGAAAGACACGGCTATTCATGTCGATTAGTAGAGTCTTCTGTGCGAGCCCAAATTTTGAGGCGATAATAGTGCTTCTGACCCAGGGTCGTTTCACAGTACGGACCAAGTGCCTGGCATGGTTTAGAGTGAGTGCTCTTGGCCACTTCTGTATGTGTCAAAATGGCACCGTGGCGAAACGAACAAGTCTTATTTTCGCATTCTTGCCAGCTGAAGAGATGCAAACCAGTGTCCGTTTTCAAGATCCTGAATAAGGAACAGGGCCCAAAAAAAAGGAACAGATACAAGTCAGTGTCTGTTTTCCAGGACCTGAAGAAGGAACAGGCACGTAAAAATGGAACAGGTGCAAACTAGGGTTTAGTTTTGGCAGCTCTAAGACCTTACTGAGCGTAGCGAGAAATGAGATAGGTCCAACAACTGACCCGGTTGGTTGGGATTGGTTGATTACGTAACAACCAAGCAAAGCAAGACCCTTTCGCCAGTGTTGCTAATAATATGGCAATAAAGTAGTATATTGCAATATGCCCCATATGATATGGACTTTCTCATATGGTGACAATATAATATGAAGATTTTGATATTGTGATAATATAATATGAGGATGTCCATATTGGCAATATATTATTTATATTGGGTTGTCAGTCCTGGGGCGAATTTGCCTCTTGACAGTAGCCGGACAGGTCTTACCCTATACCAGAGACAGGGATATTTGGCATTTTATTGGCTGGCATTCACTTTCGACACGCAACTTTGTTGACAATCATTCCTAACATGCGACCACGCGTTTCTTCCACGCGTCAGGGAAGGCACAGCCGGTACGGACCACGTTGGGGCTGGGCCTCCCGGTGGTTGCCTGTTAACATTGGCCATCGTCACCTCTGCCCATTTTCTTTATCACTGTCGAGCCTACTGACTAACCGTACCGCCATTACTATCGCCTTACTGATGAATCGCCTGCGTATGTTGGGTTTATGGCTTTACAAGCGCCCTTGCACGGTGGCTAGAGGAGACGCAGCAGAAAAACTACCCGAGCCTGAGCAAGATGGCCGTGGATACACTGTCGATTCCTGCAATGTCTGCGGAGCCCGAACGACTCTTCTCTGGGGCAAAGATAACGATTACAGACCGTCGAAATCGGCTTGGGAGTGATGTAATTGAAGCATTGGAGTGCCTGGAGTCATGGTTTGGGATACGAGATTTTCAAGGTAACAAGATTTGTGCAGAAGCGGTTTAACGATGGGGTCACGTGGAATATATTGGATGTATTGTCACACTGCCAATATATTGGGTTCTTGGCAATACAATACAATATGGGTCATGTTCATATTGCGTAATATAATACCACCTCTTGACAATACAATAATATTGCAAGGGGGTCCATATTGCCAATATACGTATTGTTTATATTATGAGCAACACTGACAAAAACTGCTAGTTGTGACGGTACAAGAGCACGAACGAGGTCGGGTGCGACTTGGGTAAAATGATTGTTTACGAGGAGAGAAAGAGATTCCTAAGGAAAACTCTGACTTAAGCTATTTACACAATATTCATAAAGTGAGACTATTCATAAAGTATGAAAGTCACATGATCGTTCCCTCACACCAACTCAACGTCAATCCATTCAACGAAAGCGTTCAGTTGATCAACTCAACGAGAGGTCGGCAATTACTAAGCCAATTCACTCAATATAGGTCGTCCGTTGAGTTGGTTGAGTTGTTTGGGTCTCTGAACACGGATGGTCCCGACTTACTTTCTCCACGTCAGGCTTCCTGAGAAACATTCAACACCCTTCTTAAAGACACTGGCACCGATGGCACTGTAGGATAAACTCAAGGTAGCGGTGTTCTCCCGTTGAGATCGTGTTGATTTCTTGGCCACTACATAGGAAGCGTACGTGTCAATAATTCGACACGTCAACGGAATGCTCGACCAAGCAACTGGCTAGAGCGTAAGCAGGATTGAAGCAGTGTGAGAAATAGGCGGTCCGCCCAGTCCGAGGTGTCTGGACTGGACCGCCTGTGTATCCGGAAGCACTGGACTGGACCGCCTGCCATAATTGGACTGGTACCAAGAGTCGGACCCAAAACTTGATGCGGCGATGTAGTTAGAGTGTAGAAATAGTTGATTATGCCTAGTTAGGCTTCAGCAGTTGCCTGCGCAGCCAGGCTGCCATACCACCAACATTTTACTCTGCAATGTCTGCTTCGTAGATTTCGAAGGTATGTAGGTTGGTCAAATAATCATATTTTCCACCAAGCTCAACCAATCAGATTGCACCATTTACACACATAATAATGGGCCTTAAATGGGCGGTTTAGTCCAAGAGCCCATTATGGGCCGCCTATTTCTCACACTGGCCATCTGTTCGGTCGGCCCATAGTTGCTTAATTTTCTTCAGCCGGAGTTGAGGGTGGAGGGCCACAGCGGTTACATAGACTTCAGTGTCGTCGAGCTTCGAATAATACTCGTTCAGCTTCTGTCATCTCATAGCAAGGCAACACCTCCCACATAAGGCCGTTGCGGCCCTGCCGTGGATACCCTTCGAGTTTCTTTGTGACCAGCATCAACGGTTTTAATATCTCCATATATCTTGTGACCGTGACCCAGTCCTCAGTTGACATCTTATCTTCCACAATCAAGGGTTTGGTTGGAAGCTTGATATGCTTATCTGACGCTAGTCGTCTATTTTTCTGTGTAACCCACTCAAGACGTGTATTGTGAGCGTGCTCCTCCTCAGAATAGGCATCGATTGGGGCTTGATTGAGGACGGAAGGCATAGTAATGTGAGTTCCACCGAGTATCGTTCGGCCGTTTAAGCTCGGCAGGGGGTCGGCGGGGCTCATCGTCTAGAAGACAATTTTGGGTCTCGATTTGTAGCGCTTTAAACTCTCTGGCGCGGCGGCGGCCGGCGTGTCTATCAGTAATCCACATAATGATGTTGCGGAGCTTGCCTAGGGCGCCTTTGCGCCTCCAAAGCTGGAGGTCGTCCTGGAGGGCGCGAGGAGCATCACTCTCCGTCTCGAATTCCCTTAGATCCTTGCCATACATGATCTGCGTGGCCATTTGAAGCCAAATATTCGTCCAAGCGCCTCCACGCCTGTGTTGTTATTGCCCGCGTTATCCAGGACGCAGTAGCCCACGCGCTTCTCGAGGCCAAACTCCTTGATGATCTCCCCAACGCCGTCTGCAAAAGCCTCGCCCGTATGGCTCCCGTTGATTGACGGTATAGACAGGAGGATCTTCTTCTTGCCAAGGGGGTCGAGGAAGTGTGCGAACACTCCATTGAGGCTAATGTGACGGGACAAGGGCACGAACGAGGTCGAATGCGACTTGGGTAAAATGATTGTTTACAAGGAGAGAAAGAGATTAAGGAAAACTCTGACTTAAGCTATTTACACAATATTTATAAAGTGGGACTATTCATAAAGTATGAAAGTCAAATGATCGTTCCCTCACAGACGAGTGCCACTGGAACGTCGGCGGCTTTATCGTTGCTTGATTTTCGGGCGTCGCGATACGGGCTGGTGGTGGCAGCAATTCTGGTTGCTGCCTTCGCGGGATTTTAGATCGGAGGTCGATGCCTCGGGGGGTCTAGGCGTTTGGGCTTTCCGATCTCAAGCCAAGTACGCTTGTGCGTCATTCATCAGTATCTTGATGCTTCTTCGCGAGTAAGATTAGAGTTAAGATTAGAGAAGCTCGTTCTGTTTCTTACGCTCGTCGAACGGCGACATCCAACCAGCAGGAATCATGGCTTGGAATGCGCAGGCTCACCGTCCAAGGTGGCAGGAGTAGAACGAGGATGGTTCTGGAAGGGTATAAATCGGGGCTACCTGTTTCCCGCGAGACTCCTTTGGCGGCTTTAACCAACAAGAGTGCCACCGTAAGTTGGAACATATCGTTCACGACAGTTCCTGACCTCCAGCGGGTTTTCCTGAACCTCCCTCGTTCGGACTCGAAGTGTTGTTTTGCATCGGCGCCGGAGTGTGGTTTGGATGTTTCGAGCGCAGATGCGAGGAACGGGACACGGCCTCCATTTGTCTCTTGATGTGTTGATACATGCAGCGGGAGTAGGTTGGCAGGTCGATTGGAGTGGGCGGGGAATTGGGGTTGGATACGGAGTAGGTGCCTTCTTGTCTGGAAGACATGGTCGCAGAAAACAGGGATGGACATCGAACGAACGGGAATCGAATCGATAGATTCATTCGATGCCAAGTCTTACGAATGTCGAATCGAATTTCTTGGCATTCGATTCGATGTCGAATCTGCGGCGTGCCCATTCGATTCGCATCGAATCGAATGTGACATGTCCTGTTCGATGTTCGAATACATCGATTCGAATGTGGGGCATCCTATTCGACATTCGAACCGTACAGGTCACCATATGATTCGACATCGAATCGATCGCCCCCACCCGTTCGATCGAAAATCGATCGATTCGGTCGAACAGAGAGACGCGATGTGCGAATCATGACCAAGGGGTGGATTCAGCGCGATTCGCAGACGCGTTAAGAGGCCCCTGGCACTCTCCTCGACGCGAGAAGTGCAACGCGATCAACACTGACAACAATTCATCTTAATGCTAAGATGTGTTAGCAAGTACATAACATGACCCTAAAAGCCCATAGCATACTAGGTACCCTGCAACTACAGCAATCATCCCTGTCACGACCCTGTCTAACCGCCCCCCAGCCCGGAACGGATTAACGCGCCGGCCACCGCGAATTGCCAACAGGTTTACCAGTTGGGAATGACTCCCATGGTCACAATCCCGACAAACAACCCACCAGCAGGTGCTTTACAGGAATGTAACGGACAACCCAATTTAATCTTGTAATAAAACACTGAGTCGGTTTCTATGAGGAATATATATTTGTCGCGTGGGGGGTTGAAGTATGAGTTATTGTTGCTGTAAAATACAACCTCCCAAGTTAGGAGGTACCAAGGTCGTCATATAAAGTAGGTGGGGCTTACAGTAGTTTTTAACGCAGGAGTATAGGGTATGTTTGTCCCAGTAACAGGCCGCTATACAGAGAGGGGGATCACCAAAAACACGCCGCTTTTTCTGCAGAATAATAGGAAGGAAGCAAAAAGAAAAGAAAAGGAAACCAAAAAAAAACTGTCTCCGTATTTCTCTCTACTAAAAAGTTTTTACTGATGCCAGCTTTGGCATGATCAGATGAATATGTCCGGCTCGAAGTTTTCACGCATTGGCGAGTATGGGATTCATGATCTTCCTGCCCCCCTCTTTAACTTTTTGGTTGTCTCGGGGACCTGCGCCTAAAGCCAGCTTTGCCTGTGAACCGATGTACCAGCGACTTCACAGGTGCATCCACTTAGAGCCTCAACTTCAAGTCCCCACCGTTCCGCCCCCTCACGTGAACGGTTTACGAAAATCTCAAGAATCCATTCTGAGTTGACGCCAGATTGGAATGAGCACAAATGCAAAGCCGGTATGGGGACTCGGCTGAGGAACGGGATGGCTTTTTTTCAAGGTTGGCCCGTAGTGATGCGTCTGTGCTTGTGGCATGAGCCAATAGGAGCCTCTGACGCAAGTGGAACAGGGAATATATGGAATCTTACCCCGCCGTCTGTGGACCTAATCAACGAGACCCCGATTTGGCTGGTTGCCAAGTACTGAGAGCTTGGTGGAGCGGCACTTGGGAGAATCTCCGTACACCAATGGTCGGAACAAAGTTTGGCTTCTTACATACAATGGCGGCTTCACGCGCGACTCTCTCGCCTTGGGCGCGCCAGGTCGTCGTTCGCGCTGCTCGCGAATGCATCATTAATCGCACAAGACTTTGCATGTTTAGCGGCAGTGGAGATGTCGCGAATTTCGCGTTGACGACAAAATGGGCGTGATATACGCGTGTTATTGGCCTCAATGCCTGTCCAGTCAGTGATGGATGGATGGATTTAAGTTGAGCCTCAGTGCAGTCTCAATGGCTTCCAACAACCTCGACCCACGCGACCCATCTGTCCGACTAGCTAAACTAACTGCATCATGATGTCCTCCGAACCATTCTCTTTGAGCCCTTCGTCCTGGAATCAACCAGGTGTGATGGAGCGCGATGAATTCTCTTCTTCGCCAGCCGCCCCGTCTCCAGGAACCTCGTTACCAACGACGCCATCGCTCCGTCCTCGCGGGACTGCCGCCGATTTTATTCAGGTCGATTGGACACTCTGGGGCCGCCAAGAGTGGGCCAAATGGCCCGGATTCGAGCGTTATACTGGCGGCCAAGACACGAGGGCATGGTGGCAACAATATGGGTATCGCGTTAAGGACCGTTCCACCTCGCGGCAGGGAAATAAGCTGAAGTGGATCTGCGCCGACTGCTTTGCCCGAGGTTTCAAGAAGAAGTCGGACTTCTGTTTCGTCTGCTCGACAGGAGTCGCCATCAGGAAACACCTACTCAAAGCCCACGGGATTCTTGTAAGTGTGTGCCTCTCATCTACGGTTTGATAACGTGCTGATTTGGCAGGCCCCGAACAAAGTTGCCAGCCCCGTGGGGGGCTCATTTCTAAATGACAGGACCATCACCGACTTCATCGATGCCGACTTCAATAATCCCCACGACCAGTTTCTTCTCAGCAAGCTGCGTGGAAGATTCAGCAGCAAAGGCCTCCGAGTACTCCTCCTCGACTGGATTACCTACCATAACCTGCCGTTCAACATTGTCAATACCGAGCGGTTCCAGCGGATCCTTCTCTACGGCAATCCCCTCCTTGATGTGACCCACATTCCCTCTGCGAAGACGCTGCTTCGCATGCTCGAATCCGAGTATAGGGGTGCCGTTGGGCCGGTAACCGAAGTATTGCGCAGCGCTCGATCCCAGATTCATTTCTCCTTCGACGGTTGGACATCCAAGTCGTACACTTCGTTTCTTGGGATCAACGCTCAATTCATTGATAACCACTTTGTCCAACACCGAATCCTCCTTGGGCTTCGACCTCTCTCGGGCAGACACAACGGTGCTTCACTTGCCGATGAGGTCGCTGATACGCTCGCATTCTGGCAAATCAACGACCCGGACAAGGTTGGCTACTTCACGCTGGACAATGCTGCCAACAATGACACCTGCATGGACGATCTTGCCTTTGAACACGGCTTCTCAGCTGAAGAGCGACGGATCCGCTGCGCTGCGCATATCTTCAACCTTTGCGTGCGGGCAATGCTATACGGTTCGAAGCGAGAGAACTTCGCGGCAATCATCGCTGCCGATGGTGACGATCAAGATGACGATGAGGAGCTAGTTGATCAAGCTATCGACGAGGCCCTGGATGTAGAAATGGAAGACGGCACGGATGAAGACTTTGAAGCGAACACTGCCGTTGGTATCCCAGAAGAGGACTTCCTATCATCCCACCCAGCCCCGGAGGAGATCAATGGAGCCACTTTCAGGGAGTACAGCCAGAACGGCGCCCCAGGAATGCTTCACAACATCGGGATTCAGCTGCGAGCGACTACACAGCTGTACGAGCAGTTTCTTCAGTCTCAGCGCAAGGAATCCGGCCATGAATCAACACTTCACTGGGTCTTCAACAATGCCACCAGATGGAACTCGGATATGCGGATGATGGAGAGGGCCCTTCGTCTCCGCCCGGCTCTCAATACGTTCTTCAATGACGTTCAGAACCGTTGGGAAACTGAGGGTCTTTGTGACAAACCGAAACCGGCAGTTCTGCAATACCGCTTAAGTGCGTACGACTGGAAGGTTATCGAGGTGCTTGTCAAGCTTCTGAAGCCTTTTGAAATCGCCACCAAGCAACTTCAGGGCGACGGTATTCCCGACGCGAGGTCGACTTGCGGTAGTTTCGATGAATACTTCCCTGTCTTCGAGATCCTACTTGACCACCTCGAAGGAGCTATCGAAGGCACAATCTTTGAAGAAGTTGAGGATCCAGTGAGCAAGGAGAAGAAGGACGTCGAAGTCGCCATCTACGACGGGCTCGATAGCAGAACCCGTAGATTGCTCAAGGTCTTTATCAAGCTCGGATGGAAGAAGCTGCACAAGTACTACAACTGTCTGACTAGCGCAGCTTATGTCGGCGCTGTTGTCTTCAACCCGGCGAAGAAGTGGCGCCTTCTCGATCAACTGTGGTCTCGAGTGCCTTCTCGTAAGGCCAAGGGTTGGCGATTAGAGTACGAATCCCAGCTCTTGGAGATCTGGGAGAGTTACAGGGAACGCGAAGTTGACTACGAAGTCTTCGCTACATCTGACGAGGCCTCAATGGATTACATTGAGCGGAGACTTGCCAGGAGTGTAGCTGGGTCGCCATGCGCCCAGGGTTCGTCCTTGGCAGTGTCCAGTGCCCGCAAGAGCACCCGAAAGACGAAACACACGACAGCAGGAGCGACTGCTGATGACGAATATGCTCGGTACTGTGCTGAGGATGTTGTCAACAGTCACCACTACAGAAGCAGGCCGATTGACTGGTGGAAAATCAACAGGAATCGGTACCCGCGACTGTCTCTGATGGCGGTTGATATGCTCACCATCCCATCGTCGTCTGCGGAGAGCGAGAGGACATTTAGCAGTGCAGGACGTATGACGGCACCGTTGAGAAGTCGGCTGAGGAGGGAGATAGTGGCGATGGCTCAGTGCATTCGATCATGGAGTAAAGCTGGGATCTACACGCCTTCACTGCCGCTGGTTAGCCTCAGTGATGATCAATGGGTTGACGCACTTGCGTCGCTGAGGGGGACGAGTGACATTTAATCTGCCTAGTACCTGCCTTTGCACAATTGACGATGTTCTGCGATGTCTTATCTGAAGCCGTGATACCTTCTAAACCCGCTCTGCACCTCTCACCACTCTTCTGTCGGGGTATGACGGCATGACGGCCTGGTGATGATGACGACGGTCCATTTGGTTCTAGGTCCTATTGGTGTTTCGGTCTCCGCCGGGATTAGTTCTACGTTCGATCGAGTTCGAATCGAATTCGATCGAATCTTGGCATTCGATAGATATCGAATCTACGGAAGACATGTTCGATTCGAGTCGAATCTACGGCACAAGAATTGTGGCGCGTTCGATTCGATACGAATCTGCGGGAGATGTGTTCGATTCGAGTCGAATCTACAGGACAAGAATTGTGGCACGTTCGATTCGATACGAATCTGTGGGAGATGCGTCCGATTCGATTCGAATCTACGGGGTCACATTCGATTCGAACGCCAAGGCTTGGCGTTCGATTCGATAGATTCGTAAGATGTCCATCCCTGGAATTGATTCAATGGTCAGTTGAAAATATTCAGAAGCCGGAGGTTTAGAACAGTGCTTAAATAGACCAAACGTTGATTTCACAAACCCGTATTGCCAAAATCCAAAGAGTCAGATTTGCCATAACAATAGGGGTCCCATTCCCCAGAGATAGAAGGGCTCCGAATTCCCCAACTCACTCAACCCCCCTATTTCCGCACCCATTATATTAGCCGTCTTATGAGTGTCTAAGGCCGTGTTTAGATCCCTCCGAGAATTATAAAATTCAAGGACTCTCTGTAATGTGAATATATCACCAAATGTGACTCGTCTTTTGGGAGTTGCGGCTCATAATCAAGATTTCATAAACCGGCTCTGGGTTCCACGCCCATTGCGTACTCTCCATTACCTAGCTTGTGAATGGAATCCACAGAATACTTTTTTACTCTCCATGCGGAAACGATAACGAGGCTCATCTCACTATGATGACGCGGCTCCACGAGCCGCAGCGTTCCAGAGGGTCCGTGGTCGCCAATCTCCCCTAAAAGCGGATATTTAGACTGGGCGAAGCAAGGTCGGGTGTTTCTTCGAAACCCTTGCACTAAATAACGAAAACGAACCTTAGAGTGTATCTAAAATAAACCTCAGGCCTGGGTAGAATTGCGTAACATCCATTATTACCGTGAAACGGACAGCAACAGTGGAGAAAACGCGATGGCCTAGCTCTTGCTCGGTAATGGAACCAGTGTTATATAAAGGCCAACAGCCCTTCTCATCTCCAAATTCCTTTCACACCACACATACATCAATCTGAACAACAACCTTTCAGCATTGAATTCAAGAAAACATGCGTTCTTTCGTATTTTTGGCTGTTTTCGTCTCCTTGGGCCTGGCGGCTCGACCATTCCTCAACGAACCTGACACTGGGTAGGTGCTGAATAGTTAATTCTAAGCTCCTAGACGCAGACGAAAGCTCATCATGAATTTTAGAATCGAAAGTGCTCTTAAAATTGTCAATGGATCGCTCCCGCCTTTGGACAGAGTGCTTGGGCTTCCGGACTTTGACTACGTTGCGAGAAACGTGATGGATCCGGCAGCCTACGCATACGTTTGTCACGGCGCTGGTAGCGAATCATCTTACAGAAACAACCTGGAGGCGTATAATAGATTTCGCTTCCGGCCTCGTGTGATGGTGGACATCACCAACATTGACGCCAGTCTCAAGTATGTCGAAGAGTCGATCCCTATGAACCCATCTCTGACCGCCAACCAAGCACATCGATTCTAGGACATGAGTTCGCTGTACCATTTTTCATCAGCCCCTTTGCCTCAGCTGGCCTTGCAAACCCGGCAGAGAAAAAGGGCTTGTGGAGGCAGCGGCGAATCTTGGTGTTTTGTATATTGTATGAACAGTCGAAAACCTATCCCCGTGCGACAAACATAGTGACTCACATGACGACAGGCATCCCAAAGTTCAACTCTGTCCATGGAGGAAATAGGAGCATTGAAAAGTGACAAACAGGTCATATGGCAACAGGTTAGACTAACATAAGCGGCAGTTGGTATAGCTTTCTAATTGTATAACAGGTCTCGATCTCGAATCTTGACAAAGAGCCACCTCAAGATTTATTCAAGCAAATCGAAAGAGATGGTATGCAAGCCATTGTACTCACTGTTGATTCATCTGGAGACCGAACGGCCTATCGTTCACGGAGAAGATTGGAAGATACCAGCATCGGCCGAGATCCCCGGTACACTTTCATGACGTGGGATTATTACCAGGAGCTCCAGGCCATGACATCCCTTCCCATTATCCCCAAAGGAATTCAAACTGCTGAGGACGCTCGAAAGGCCATTGAAGTTGGTGCGCCGGCTATATTCCTCTCAAACCATGGCGGTCGCGCTCTTGACGGCTCTCCTTCGCCACTAGAGATTGCCTGGGAGATCTATCAGCGAGACCCCAGTGTTTTTGAAGAAATTGAAGTGTATGCTGACGGTGGCGTCCGATACGGCACAGACTTGCTGAAACTCATGAGTCTTGGTGTTAAAGCTGCTGTTAGGACGTCCCTTCATGTACGCAAACCTCTATGGCACTGCAGGGGTATCTCGAGCCATCTCTCTCCTCACTAAGGAAGTCACCAGCGCTGGAGCAAACCTTGGCTTGGCTGATATAAAAGATATCGAACCCTCTTTCGTAAGTTGCATCAAAACATTGCACCGAGTTAAGTACTAATTATGATAGCTGCAAATAACATCAACGGCATGAATAGCTGAATTGATGTTAAGTTGAGACATTAGACTCGAGATAAGCCAGGATTGTTAGTTAAGGAGCGTTTAGCTATATACAGACGAGTCAATTATGCCCAGCGCCTTGCCCAGAGGCCGTTCTGCTGAAATACACACTTCGTACTTCCTCGATTATCCTGTTTCGGTAAAGCTCTTTATAACCTATTATTAAATTCCGGATAAATTGAGGTGCGTTGGAGCTCTTGATTTCTATCTGAAAGAGGGTTCTAAGTAGGTCTTTATCTTAGCTATTATGACCATCAGGTAGGCCTTCAAGTGGTCTATCAAGGTAGCTGAAATAGGGGTTTGACAGTAACAGGCTCTCATGACGATCCCAATAAGCTAGGTATATAAAAGACTCAACTAGACTTGCTTTGCTCCTGGGGCTAAATCGCGAGCATGAAGCCTGTTCAAGACTCTGTCAGCTTCACCCGGACCATGTTTGCCCCTGCCAGATTGTCGGCGACGAGGAGCTGACACTTGTGGCAATCGAACACCGTGAGGAACGCAGAAGGGTCTTCTGGCTTCTATACAGTCTCGATAGCCATCTCGCTTGTCTTTCAACTCAGTTCTTTCCATTCTGGATTCCTGCTCCAGGTGTACGGTGAGGCTGGTTTCCTTCTTCTTCACTCTCACGTTATTAATGGACGAGTAGCGCCTTTGCCCGAGTTGATCTGGGAGATCCTCGAACTTGTCTCACTTGACGACTTACAGATGAGGTCCATGGGCCTCCGCTTGTTGCCTCTGGCACTGGATTTTTGGAATATTTTCTCCTATACTCGGTGACACATTGAGTATCGTCAACGGTTGCATCACCAGAGGTCCGTGGGCAGGAGATACTCATTGCCTCCTCTTGATGCAGGACCAATTAACCAATACAAAGCAAGTCTGGATGAGCGAGGTCCTCTGTCTGCATATCGAGGCTGGCTGTAGGGCTTTACTATTCGCTCTATAGCGTCGTGCTATTGTCATCGCTCTGTGCTTCTTGGCGCCCCCCATATACCCGGAGACTGGAGCTGGCGAATGCCATGGTCTTCCAGCTAGGCCCTCCGGCCATCCTCGCCGCTCTTATCTACCCTCTGACACTAGAATCTCCTCGATAACTGGTCTATAACGGCAAGATCGATAAGGCTATGGGAGTGATTGCTAAGTATCACACCTCGAGCGAGCGTCTAGACGATCCTATCGTTGTTGCTACAGTGAAGCAAATTCAGGACTCCATCGAGACGGTTGACACAAAGCCTTGGGATTTCACTACTTTATGGAGCACCAAGGGCGCAAGATATAGGCTATTCATTATCTTCATCTAAGTCCCTAGGGGGGTTATGGTTCACCCTGGTTCCGGTTCACCCCATCAAGTCACCAACCCAACTACATATAGAACCACAACTACTTCAATTTAAAGGCTAAAAATACAAGAAAAATACCATTTGAATTGCTCAATCGCTCTCTTCGACAGAGGGAGTTCTATATCGCCTTGCGAGCCTAATTGACCTTCCAGGTTGTATTGGAGATGGCTCCTCATCAGTACTACCATCTACCTCTTCACCATGAACCACAATCGTATCCTCTTGGGCCCTAGCCTCAATAGTGCGTTGAGCTGGCTCCCGGTTGCGTTGTGCAGCTACCTGAGCAAGGCTGATGAAGGACTCGTTTGGATTTGGCTGGACTTTTCGACGTTTTCGTGGATTAGCCTGTTCCAACTGCGTAAGTAAGCAGGCTATCTCCCTGTCTTTCACGGCAAGCTGCGCAGTACGCTTGTCAAACGACTGGGCAATCTTGCGAACTACTAGTCGCGAGCCTGGGGTTCTTGCCTTACTACCTAGTAGTTTGATGACGTCCTGGCTCTTCTTTGGAGTGGAGATATGGCTGGGGACGGGGGAGTAGGTGTCTGGCTGTGTGGGTATATTACCCAGCGAGAAGACAGCGTTTTATGTGGGTTCCTGGGGAATAGACCTGTTGCCCGCCAGCCAGCCTCGATATTAGCCTTCCGCAATCCTTTTTCTCGAGCTTCCGCATAGAAATCAAGAATTTGACCTTGCCAATGCGGTCTGAGTCCGTAAGAGCCGTCCAATTGGTGATAAGCTTCCTATACTCCGTCTTCAAGCTGGAAAAACAGCCAAGATCCAAGGGCTGTGTAACGTGCGAAGTATGGGCTGGCAAGAATAAGATATAAATATTATTCAGGAAGCACATCGTCATAAAATCCTCGGTAGTATGCGAACCATGGCCGTCGACAATAAGTAGTCTTGCTGCTGAAGGGTCCTCAGGGGTTGTTTGCGGTAAAAAGACCATCTCTACTTCTCTAGCCACTCAAGCGCAATATCGTTACTTGTCTAGCCGTTGGCAGAGTAGGTGGTATACCAGGTAGGATATTTCTCGAGTAATTGGTCGCCAAACCACTGATCTTGAATAGAAGCCCCCTTGAAGATAATAAGAGGCTCAAGGGCTTTGCCGGTAGCCGATATACACTCGATAAACGAGGTCCAAGTGCGATTGCAGCTCTCTTTGACAGGTGCCTGGCCAGGAGACCTCTCTGAACTGCCAATAACCAAGCCGTTAACCCCCATACCTTCCATAATTCCTCCCTCGTCCGCATTGTATCGCCGTTGGGGGGAATCCAACTGACAATATCGTAGAGCTCGAATAACTTGTTGATATTGGCTGGGCTGGTTGCGTTAACTCGATCCCAGGCAGTCCTGCGACCTATCTTGGTGTTGATAGTTGGATGGCGTTTGACGAAGGTACTAGTCCACTTCTTTCCAAGTGGTTGGTGGTCCCCTTGGGCTCGTAAGATCGCCGAAGCCACAGCGCGAACTTGGGCATGCAAAGGCGCGTAACCAAGGCCTTCTTGCAGTAGAATCCACCTAACAAGGTCTTCTTCTTGAACTATAGAAAGCCGCTGTTGGTTTTGGTGGGCCACAGAGTGTGGTTGTCGGCCAAGAAGCCGGTGACGAAGTGTCTGGGTAGGTATGCCATGGATCTTGGCTGACGTTCGGATGGTTTCGCCATGGAGGATATCTTGGATGGCGTTGTCTATACCGGCCGTAGTGTAACGAGGCATACTGGCTCTCTGGAAGTCTAAAACACGAAAAAGCAGTTTAATTGATCGAAGTTGTGATAGTTGACGAAGGGAAATAGGTTGCCGACGCGTCGACGCGTTAGCAAGGATTACGCCAAGGTCCTCCCTGGAACAACAGAAGCTTTGGGCCAGGAGAACGAAATCCAAATTGCAAAGATAGCCTGGTTGAGCCGAAAGGACAGCGCAAAGGCGTATGGATCCATGGTAGTATATCTCACTAAAAATAGGGATGCTATGAGACTTCTACAGGAACGCTACTTCCATGCAGCCGGCGAATCGGCATACACCAGCGCCTTCGAGCGCAGAACCGGACCAATGCAATGCTATAACTGCCAGGAGCTCGGCCATAAGGCATTCTCGTGCAGCAAGAATCGGGTGTGTGCAAGGTGTGCTGCCGAAGGCCATCATCATAGTGAGTGCCAGGCGCAGGTACCTAAGTGTGTACCCTGTGGTGGCTGAGTGAATTAAAATGCGGTCTAGATACCTATTGCGGACTCAATCCCCCAAGGTTGTTCCGCCAGGGGTACCAGTCTTGTCCATTGCGGTTTCGTTCCAAATGCAGGCTCGCTTGTCTCTGAGCCCGAATACCCTCTGAAACTGGACGCGGTGTTTGTCCATGGTGCCGATTATACCCGCACCGACCCAGATGGAGCCCATGGCCGTTTGAATGTATCGAGCATCTTGCAAGATAAAGCGACTGGGGCCACCATATGTTACGAGTACACGGGCATCGTGAACCTTGCGGGTCCGGCAGGCAAGGTTCTTAGCGGCAGTCCAGATGCTGCTACAACCCTGTTCGGTGATTCATGTCAGTACAATTCTAGGCTCTTTACTAGGACTCTTATTCTAATCTGGGCGTATAGTCACACATGTCAAGTTCGAGGTCGGAGATAGACTGTTTAAGGAAATCGAGAACAAAGTATACGTCGGGGCTGGGAGATTTATTGTTGAGAAAGGCAAACCTCTTGTTGTCGAGTACAAAGTGAGTGAGGTTTCACAGGGACATTAAGGATTGTTAAGGGCAAAGTGTCTTGGTCTAGTTAGGTTTTGTAGGTAGTTAACGGAGAAAGTAGAGGCAGTAGGCATGGGACTGCGGGAGAGCTTTAGGCCCGTAACACCAGTCAGGCATGCATACCACTACTGACTAGCTAGGTTTCTAGAGTTATCAATGAAAGGGCTATTGAAGTAAGACTAACTTACAGAAAAGCAAGAGAAAACAAGTGAGTCTTTGTACTGTAGCCTAATCTTGGAGGTAATTAAGTCTTTTACCTTAAATTAGAGAGCTAGACAGCGCTTCTTCTTTCTACCTAGTAGTGGAAAACAGCTATTGTGCATCTAGAATTATAGAGAGATAGGAGAGCTGTGGAATGCATCCTCGCGAGAACAAGCACCTGACATAAACCAAGACCAACCTCAGGTGAAAGATTGAGAACCAGTGTAAGAAACGAGGGTCAGGTGCCCACATTCGATGCTGGAAGACACCTGATAGAAGCAGTTGCACTCCGATATATACCTTCAGTTTTCCTAAGACTCAAGCAGTTGCGCAATTCTAACTACGCAACGAGTTCTTAGTCAGAGCTCTGTCTCTGCTGGCCGTGGCCTTATGCCCATAGAACAATAAAAACAAACTGGTTTGCCCTGTTGATGCGTCTAGAGACCTTTCATTGCCAGACATCCCATGGATAATTATCCTCTGCATCTGTAGTCAGTATAAGGGAGATTTTCAACTACAACACAGGCCATATTTCGGCCACACTAGGTAGTGCATGCTGATCTATGGCAAGGAAATTGAGCATCATCACAGTCGGCAGCCTAGGCAAGTAATCGGGTGGCGTCAAGGCCAATTAGCTTGCTTGGATCACTTGACTGTCTTTTACCAGATGCAATTAGTTGAACTCGGCGCAGTAGCCCCTGAAACAGTACCTATGGAGCACGAGGTTTGGCTTCGTTACCGTTACCGTTATCGTTATCGTTACCGTTACCGTTACCGTTACCGTTACCGTTATTGTTATCGTTCTCGTTATCGGGTTCTGCTTCTTTGCTACCCCTGCCGCCGACTTCATATAGGAATCGACAGCAATAAAACTCTCCCGAATGCATGAAACGTCGGCCAGTCTGAGCTTTTATATTTCTTGCGTCATTGTCCTGAGACAGACTCCTGTCTGACCGTGACTCTTTGTCGATCCAATACTGGGGGATGTTGGGAGGATCGACACGCTAAGTCCAGTTTCTTCTTTACGGGACAACCGTAAATGATTCGCAATCTACGCTAATCAAGGAGCGCGTAATTTGTCCACATCTATTTCGAGACATGCTGGGGTGAATCTGGCGTAAGCAAGGAGTTGAGTGGCAGTGCAGATTGGCAGTGCTTGTGCGATCGGGTATTACACAGCCGTTCGGCAGATACTCAGGAGTCCACTCCATGGAATTTAGTATTGTTGATAAAAGGCAATTTACCGCTATCATCTTCAAAACATTATTCCAGTTTGGACCAACCACCATCAATGTTCAACAAAGACACGAGCTGCATCGGCAATCATGGCTTTGGAAAACCTGCTGTTCCTCGGAGGCTGCGGCCTCGGATTGGTAAGTGGTTTTTTGCAAAGAACGACAGATGCCAGCTGCGCTAACGGCTCAGATAATTCTCTACACCATCAGTTCCGTGTGCTATAACATTTTATTCCACCCTCTACGAAACTTCCCTGGGCCCTTTTGGATGCGAGCGACGCGCATGACGTATTGCTACAAGCTCATGGGGGCAACCTCCCCTTCGAGATGCTGGACATACACAAGAAATATGGCACAGTTGTCCGTATCGCCCCTAATGAGCTGGCCTTTGGAGATCCAAACGCGTGGAATGAAATCATGGGTCATCGGGTAGGGGCCAAAAAGGGCCCCGAGTTTGAGAAATCTACTGCATTCTATCGACCCATGGGTGGCCCTAGCGATATCGTCAACTCCGGCGGGGATGAGCACGCCACGCTCAGGCGCCTCATGTCTCACGGCTTCAGCTCTCGCAGTCTAAAAGAGCAAGAGCCGTTAATCATGAAGTATGTCGACCTGCTGACACAGAGACTGCACCAAAATTGCGACAAGACAGTGGACATCATGTCTTGGTACAACTACACGACCTTTGACCTTATCGGCGATCTTGCTTTCGGAGAACCTTTCGGCTGTCTCAACAACTCGGACTACCATCCTTGGGTAAAGACGATCTTCCAGATGGCAAGACTAGGAACCGTCTTCCAAACGGCCAGTTACTTCCCTTTGTTGCGAAGTCTTATCATCAGGGTTTTGTCAACGAAAAAGATTAGGGCGAGGAAACTACAGCACGCAACCATGACCAAGGAGAAGCTGCTCCGACGCATGGAGCTTGGAAAAGCTGGAGGAAGACCTGACCTCATCGACAATTTGCTCAGGAAAAAAGACGAACTTGTAAGAATCATCGACATCCGCACTTCCTTTCGAACTATTTCTTAGGACACCGCACCCGATTGCACAGCTGACAAGGCGGACTGAAAGGGTATGACTATGGACCAAGTGGTGAAAAACGCTGGCGTACTCATCATTGCAGGGTCGGAAACAACTGCCACAGTCCTCTCTGGAGTGACTTACCTGCTATTGAAGAATTCCAAGGCCCTGAGCAAGCTGACCGAAGAAGTTCGAACCACGTTTCAGTCTGAGGAAGAGATTGATCTTACTTCAGTGAATAAGCTGAGCTATATGTTAGCATGTCTAGACGAGGCTTTGCGAATGTATCCACCTATCGCGGGCGGTCTCTCCAGAGTCTGCCCCGAGGGCGGCGCTACAGTGTCCGGCCGGTTCATCCCGGAGAACGTGAGTTGTTCTTTTTGTGTTTAACCTATTGCCAGATCTCTCCGTCATCGCCCACTAGGTTGGCTAATTTAGTGCTACCTTAGACTATCGTTGCTATCCATCAATGGGCAATGTATCACAACGAGAACCACTGGTCAGACCCCATGGAGTTTCGACCTGAACGATTCATAGACAGCGTAGCTTATCAGAAAGATCGTCGGGACTCACTTCAACCGTTCCACCTCGGGCCTCGAAACTGCCTTGGTAGGAAGTGAGTTCCAGCCCCTGGCATTCTGTTCTGATCAAAGATCGCTGACGAGATGACTACAGCCTCGCCTACGTTGAGATGAGAGTTATCTTGGCTCAGGTCATTTGGAACTTTGATCTCCGTCTCGCTGAGGAAAGTCACGACTGGCTTGAACGACAGAAGATATACATTCTCTGGGACAAAGGACCGTTGATGGTTAACCTCGTCCCTATGAAGCGGGTTTGATGGCGATCAGTCAATCTATTGAGTCGGATTGGAAGAGGGTTCAAAATATGGAGGCCAGAATTGTGTATTTTGCTACTGTGACCGACCCTCCTACGGATGAACCAACTGAGAGCAACAATGTGGAGGCCAGAGTATTCGTTCGTGGGGTAGTTAGACGTCCAGCCCGGTCTCTTGTTGTTTTCTACCGCCATTTTAGCCCTAGCTACGAACTGTATACGCTGTTGAACTCACGAGCGCGCCATCTCAATCTTCATTCTAAGAGTTGACTGAAGTGGGTTTCTCGTATATGAATGCAAAGAGGCATTTGATGACCAACGACGAATCACAGGAGGTATAGTCACTTGATAGCGTTAGCGTAGGCCTTAACATCGTCTTCGAGAGACGGGGCCAAATTCGCATCATGCACAAGCTTTGGAGAGACTCTAGAGTTTCACCCATGGTTGAGTCATAACAGCGATAGCGCGTGTTGCTAGGAAGACGGTTAGAAACGCCAAATTATAGTGAGAATTGATGGCTATAGATGTCGATACTAAAATAGGTATGGAAGATTAAGCCTACTTAAGGTCCAAAGGTGGCGTGAAGGTTGCTTAAAATGTACAGAGAATCGCTGTCCTCTGATTTAAACTATACCCTCTTCCGCGGTTTCTGTCCAAGTGAATTATCCACAGTGCATGTAATGAATGGCATGGAGTGTTTGGCAAATGTCTTCACTGATGCTAACACACCTTTTCCGTGTAAAGGCGACAATATAAGGGGCCCGGATCGCCTCGTGGATTGACGATAACGATTTAGCTGTTTTGAACCAGCCGAACCAGCCCACAAACAAGCATAATAATATCCTTGATCTCGCGATCTCGAACATCCCTACTGCACAAGCTAGAGTCGAAGACCACCTCGCTACTAGCTCTGACCACTATACTCTTAGTATAATCCTTCCGATCGCACGACCAACCCCTCCGCAATC